>NC_053022.1:404600689-404733757 GCF_003073215.2 Triticum urartu | reverse complement strand
ACTGCCTCATTGGAGTTGAACGTCTTCTTTTTTGTTATAATCAATGAATGGGGACCTTTGAGATGCTCCAGGCCTTATTACCCTCCTCTGTCTTCGTGCAACAGGTGGTCCTGAAGATCTACTTGTGCCAACTGCTGGTTCTAGCATATCGGGGTGTGGCAGCTATCTCGTGATCCAACATCTGGCCGGTGAGCTAATCCCTTGCCAGCATTAGTAGCAACACATCCTTCATTCCTAGTTGCTGGCTCCAACTCACCCTCATATATGACAACCACGTTGGCTTCCCCTGTTTGTGCTGCTGGAGCAAGTGCCGTAGCAAGCTTAGCATCACCATCTATTCCTAGGTCAAAAGTTGGTGCATCATAGTACCCGTCACCATGATAGCTGTAAGAGTTTGATCTGTGTATGGGTTGAAGGCCCAGGGCATCTCCTTGCGGCACATTCACAGGTGCATCGTTCGCTGATTTGGTTCGCAATAATGTTGTAGTTGGTGGCCTAGGAGGCTTGCACCTGCTTACAATGTTGAACACCTCCTCTTATGTTAATGTGTGCTAAAAATCAGCTCTTGGTTATGAAGGCTTGCTTGGATGCTGTTTGTGAGCTCTTGGAGACAGCAGTTTGGCAGTTGGATCACCTCCTTCCGTGTTTGGCATTGAAGTATCTCTATGAGTTCGCACCTTGGGGCTTGCAGTTGTAGGGGTGGCTTTCTGAGCAATAGTGGTAGTTTTGGCTGTGACCCCACTGCTAATTGACACTTCAGTTGGTACACTAGTATCTGCAGTTGGCATCTTTCCAGCCTCAGATGGCAGCAATCTAGCTGAACTTGGAACTCCTGCATCGATGGCTGTGGCACATTGTTCTGTCTCGTGTCTGAACCCCAGACCTTTTGTGCCCTTGGCAAAATTGACAATCTTTTGCTGCTTAGCTGGTTTAGGTGGGACTGCTGAAAGAGGAGTCTTCCCCTTGATCTGTTGAACTCCTGTGATGGTTATAGGCTCAACATGCATTGTTGTCACATCTTGAGTGGTGATTGGCTCTCTGCTCACTACAGTTGGCACCACAGCTTCCTTCTCCACATTTATTTCAGCATTTGCCCTCAGCATTTGTTGCTTGGTTTGAGGCAACTCCAGATTATTCTTCATTAAAACTGCTTTGCGCTTCTAGACCACATGAGGGTTTGCCACAGATGTTGCCTTTCTCTTGCTGGAGCTTATATCTGGAAGCTGCTTCAAATATTTCATGTATTTTTCCTTCGAATGAACCCAGTCAAGACCCTTTCCTGCTTCCTCCATGTCAACTTGATTCTTTTCAGCCTTACTTAATAAGAACAACTTTTGATCAATGTCAAAATCGATGTTCTGACACATCTCTTGGTGATGAATGTCTGGCACGGGGAAAGTGTTTGGCAAAGCTGGCTTCAGGTTGCATAGCTTGAACAAATCAATGCTCCCCTGAGACTCCACTTTGTCATTTTTCTTTGACTTCGGAAAATCCTCATCTTTCCAGCAATTTTTCTCCATCCACATCTGTAGTGTGCTCTTGCTGCTCATTGAGTTGCCGCTGCTGCTAGGGTTGACAGTGCTGCTAGTCCCCCTAGTTGTGTTGCCGCCTGTACCCCTAGAACCAGGGCCCTTGTCATCATCATCATCGCTGCTGTCACTGTCTCCATTGGATCCCCTTGATCATCATGATCAACATCCTCGCATTCTTCCTCATTATCTCCTTCCCCCTTACTGCCATCAACTGCTGCACCTTTGTCTCCACACCCCTCTTTGGCCTCATCTTCTTCTTCCTCCTCCTCTGCCTCATTATCTTCGTCCTTATCCTCCTCCTCTCCTTTGTCATCTTATTCTTTGTCCTCCTCGTCTTCTTTCTCCTCTTCTTCCTCCTCCTCCTCTTCCTCCTCCTCCTCTGCATCTTCTTCTTTGTCATCCTCCTCTTTGTCCTCCTCCTCTGATTCATCCTCACCTGTGTCCTCATTATCTTCAACATCTAGCGCCGCTTCCATTTCATCATCTTCTTCTAACTCCTCCTCAACAAACTCTTCTTCTTGAATAGGTGAAACCCGTCTCTTTCTTTTTGGAGCATGGCGTGACGTGTCGGTTCCCGCTGATGGTTGTTGTACGTAGGGATCAATATCGGGCTCCTTGTCATCGATCTTGGCCACTACTTCAATGAAGGTGTCAACCTGTTCAGTTACAACCTTGCACAGGTCATTAACCACTTTGGCAATCTTTGCCTTTTTCTGCATCAGCACAAAAAAAGATTCAGTACTGATTCAATCAAAAACATTTTAAAAAAGAAAATGTTGGTAACTGATCCAAACTCCTTTATGCAAAGACTTACCTGCAGATTGTAGGTTATTGGTAACTTGGATGCCACAAATGCTTCAGCTTGCAAAAAATAACCAAACTGTGGTGTCTGCTCCATGCCCCCACTACTGCAGGGGACTGCTAACGCGACACTACGATCAGAGACCCTTTGCCGAAACTGTGTGCGATGCAATAATCGCAAACGGTGGTGTAAAAAACCCGTCAAAAAGGTGCAAAACGTTTGCGATGATGGCTCCATCAAACATCGTTAAGATTTTAGTTGCGTGTGCGATGTAGGGCATACGGTTAATCCATTCAAACTATCTGCGATGAGGGAGAACAACAGAAAAGAGTAGCCATAACAATGTGTGTGCGATGGAGGACACACGGTTAATTCATTCGAACTATTTGCGATGAGGTAGAACAACAGAAATGGGCAGCCATATCAATGTGTGTGCGATATACGGCATACGGTTAACTCGGACGAACTGTTTTCGATTAGGGAACACAACGGGAATGGTTCAACTTAACAAGGTGTGTGTGATATGCAACATATAGTTCACATGGATGAACTGTTTGCGATGAGCCAAAAGAACACAAACGAGTCGTGTAAACAAGATGTGTGTGATACGTGGCAAACAGCAGACTCGGATGAACTGTTTGCGATGAGAAATTACAGCACAGACAGTCAATACAATTACTTTGTGTGTGATTCTGTGTGTACAAAAAACTTTGGAAAATGCAAACTAGTTGCTTGCGGTGGCTAGGAGTATCGCACATGATGCGTCTGCGAGTACTCGTGTGCGATGATTAGTGTGTTACACATACGTTTTCTTATGTGAACATGTGTGTGAATTTGCAATATGGACAGTTAATATGAAAATGCCTTCTGGACATCGGGAACACGCTTAAACTCAATGAACTGTGTACGATACTAATACTTACCATAAAAATTTATGAACTTGGGTAACAACATTTGAGTAACATATATATAGTGCTTACACTATTCGACAAAAGGAGGATCTTCATAACACAGTTTTGACAACCATATGGTCCATATCTGCATACTTAACATAGTAACAACTATCGCATTTTAAGAGGCTAAGGGCCAACAACCATATGGTCCATATCTACATACTTAACATATATAGTAACAGCTAGCACATTTTAAGAGGTTGAGGGCCAACAACCACGACTATCCACTGGAAGCAGCTTGATCACGGCGACTCGGCATCTCGTCAATGAAAAGGAACAGCCATCCTGTGCCTTGGTAGAGCAGGAGTAGAACACTGTCTCCAATTTTCCAATATGGATGCATTGCCACGAGAAGCGAGAACTTGTTAATTTGAATGGTTCCATTTTTGCGGGAAATGCAGTACCTTGCAATCACTTTGGCGTTATTAGCAGGCACAAGTGTAATTCGACCACGCCGGGAAATCGATCCCAGAATGGCTACAGGGGGCAATTTCTGTTGACATGTAGAATAAAAAACAATTGTAACATATCATTGAAGATATATATAGTTTATGAGCATCAACATTAAAATAAGACTTTTTACCAACGCTTTGTGCACACAATTGGTCTTGTTCAGTGTGTGCACCATAGGTCTAATTAATCCCATCCAAAATCTAGCGTTCATACGCTGTGCTATCTCTGTTAGATTATCAACAAAGTTTATGACATGCTTCAAGTCCTTCTAGTGAAATTTGGTATGCTTAGTAACATACAGATCGTTCACTATGCATCCAACATATCATGCTTAAAAGGTGGAAAGGTATTATTTATTCAGAACATGGCAGAAGAATATATAGTGTGCATAAATTGGTAAGCAGAATTTGTTACTGCCTAGGAACAGAGTCAGAATATGATATCACAATTGGTTGCTTAAATAGTGATCAATTGGTTGCGTAAATACTAATATGACAACATGGAGAACGTTGAAAGGACACTAACCTCGATCAGAATTTGATCGGCTGATGACATTGGGGAAGTAAACATCCATATTAATTAGACCAAGCTCTGGTGCATGCACTAGAATTTTATTGCCAGCTTTCACTTCATAACACTTAGACATTTTTCTCCAAAGCTCCGCATTAAAATAGGAGTGACCATCTTTATCAAGTTTTACGCTAACCATCATTGTAAATCGATGTTGCGTTGTCAATATGACATCCTGGGAGTCATCAGCAATGTAAAGCCCAAGATTTCCTTCTACTCCTGTTCTTGCAAAGCAAGGGATGTACTGCTTGAAATGAAAATTAAGATCGTAAATTAGATATATTGAAATAACCGAGCAAGATGAAAATATGGGAGTAACTGATAGAACATATCCATATATAGATGCAAGCAAAGTACAAAAATATAGAATTAAAAATAGATAATGTAACAAAGATTTAATGCAAATATATAGATAATGTAGCAACAAACGGTATATGTTCACAAATTTAGGCCACACCGACCATGGTAGGTTCAGATTGAACATACCGAGCGCTCCCTGATGTCATCTGGAATGGTGAGATAGAACTTCGTTTGCGACTGGCCACGACCACAGTTTCCCGATTTGTGCTCGCACTGTGCACACATGAATGAACACCCATGAATCAGCTAGAACAAAAATGGTTCCACGGTGATTTCCGCCATCTGATTAACAGCGACGGATGGACTGCGATAAGAGATGAGTGAATATTTCACTAATTAAGTTGATTACCTTCTCCATGAGAAAAATCCCTGGCCCAATCCCGCAGAAAACCCCAGTCGACCAGAGTCTAGAATGTCGGTGCTGATAGGCGGCGAAAAGCGGTGGAGGCGAAATCCGGTGCCGTTTGGAGCGCGACCTACGCCCACCGCCAACAATCATCGAGCTTAGGGTGCAGAGTTGCGGAGGAGTCCGCGGCGAGTGAGTGGGGACAGAGTGGGCGAGTGTTTTATTTTCCTTTTGCATGTGTGAGTGAACACACATGGTTCGTAGAGGCAACATAGATGAATCGTGTGTGATAGTAAATCACCGAGATTGAATGGGAATCCAAATTTCCTTTGTCCTTCATCCATGAGTTTTTTTCTATGATCAACATAAACCTTGCTAATCACCGTGTTGAAATTTGACACTTTTCCGGGTTCATTTACAATATTTAGGGGATTATGTGCATTTTGTAGGCATTAATGCACGTAATTCGAATTCAAACAATTGGTCCATGAAAGGGTGCACAAGAACGGTCTGGAAAAACCATACTCATGGTATTTTGTAATTTCTCAAGCCTTTTACAAGGAATGGGCAGAGATTTCAATGGAATGCGTGGCAATAGTCAACCACAAATGCGTCATTTACTGGGTTATCAACTATAGAACAATGAATTATGTGCTTGAAAAACATGACGGCTGGCATGGTGCCATGGTATGGTCTCACCGTGCCCTGGTTAAAAGCTGAGAAGGTTTGATTTATGTCATCATGCACGCCCTTCATAAATCGAACCATCACCGAGGAAATTCAATGCTTTCGAGAGGGAAATCACCAAGATACCGCCTCAAATGCTTTCGAGAGGGAAACCACCTTTCCATGCTAGTTTGTCATTCAGTTTCTTCCAACAATCAACATACCGCCTCAAATGAAACGTGTTCAAATTTGACATTTTTCCGAACTCATTTACCATATGTAGGGGATTGTGTGCATTTTCTAGGAATTAATTATGCACATAATTCAAATTCTAACAACCGGTGCATGAAAAGGTGCACAAGAATGGTCTAGAAAACCATGCTCGTGCTATACAAAAAATGAAACACATGGTTGGAAAACATGATGCCTTGTGTGGTGCCATGGTATGGCCTCACCATGCCCTGGTAAAAATTGAAGAATTTTTTCCTTATGTCGTGAGGCGCGCGTTTCATAAAACGAACCATCATCCGAGGAAGTTTCATGGTTTCGAGGGGGAAATCACCAAGATTGAAGGGGGATCCAAATTTCCTTTGTCCTTTGTCCACGAGTTTTTTCTATGATGAGCATACAACCTGCAAATCACCGTGTTGAAATTTGGCACTTTTCCGGGTTCATTTGCCATATTTAGGGGATTTTGTGCATTTCCTAGGCATTAATGCGCATAATTCAAGTTCAAACAATCGATGCATGAAAGGGTCCAAAAGAACGGCCTTGAAAACCATGCTCGTGCCATTTAGTAAATTATCATGCCTTTTACAAGGAATGGACAGATATTTCGATGAAATGTGTGGCAATAGTCAACCATAAATGTCTGTTTGTTGGGTTTTCAACTATAGAAAAAATGAAATAAATGCTTAGAAACATGACGCCTGACATGGTGCCATGATATGACATCACCATGCCCTGGTAAAAATTTGAGAAGGTTTGCCTTATGTCGTCATGCACGCCCTTCATAAATCGAACCATCACAGAGGAAGTTCCATGCTTTTGAGAGGGGAAATCCCCAATATTGAAGGGGAATCCTAATTTCCGTCCAAGTTTGTCATTCAGCTTTTTTCTGAACAATCAACATACTGCCTCAAATGCAACATGTTCAAATTTGACATTTTCCCGGGCTCATTTACCATATTTAGGGGATTATGTGCATTTTCTAGGCATTAATGGACATAATTCAAATTCAAACAATCGGTGCATGAAAAGGTGCACAAGAACGGTCTGGAAAACCATGCTTGTGTTATTTAGCACATTCTCATGCCTTTTACAAGGAATGGGCAGACATTTGAAGGAAATGTGTGGCAATAGTCCATAAACATGCCGTTTACTCGGTTAACAACTATACAAAAAATGTAACACATGGTTGGAAAACATGACGCCTGGCGTGGTGCCATGGTATGGCCTCACCATGCCCTGGTAAAAATTGGAGAATGTTTTCCTTATGTCGTGATGCGCGCCTTTCATAAATCGAACCATCACCGAGGAAGTTTCATGGTTTCGAGGGGGAAATCACCAAGATTGAAGGGGGATCCAAATTTCCTTTGTCCTTTTTCCACGAGTTTTTTTTCTATTATAAGCATACAACCTGCAAATCACCGTGTTCAAAATTGGCACTTTTCGGGGTTCATTTGCCATATTTAGGGGATTATGTGCATTTCCTTGGCATTAATGCACATAATTCAAGTTCAAACAATTGATGCATGAAAGGGTCCACGAGAATGGCCTAGAAAACCATGATCGTGCCATTTAGTAAATTATCATGCCTTTTACAAGGAATGGACAGATATTTTGATGAAATGTGTGGCAATAGTCAACCACAAATGTTTGTTTGTTGGGTTTTAACCTATAGAAAAAATAAAATAAATGCTTAAAAAACATGACGCATGGCATGGTGCCATGGTATGACCTCACCATGCCTTGAGAAGGTTTGGCTTATGTTGTCATGACGCCCTTATAAATCGAACCATCACCGAGGAAGTTCCATGCTTTCGAAAGGTAAATCCTCAAGATTGAAGGGGAATCCAAATTTTCTTCGTTCTTTGCCCAAGAGTTTTTTTCTACAATGAACATACACCCTGCAAATCACCATGTTCAAATTTGGCATTTTTTCGGGCTCATTTACCATATTTAGGGGATTATGTGCATTTTATAGGCATTTAGCGCATATAAATCCAATCCAGCTACAGGTGCACGGGTGTGATGTGAGGGACGTGGATTGTCGTTCGATCGCGGCGCATCCAACGGTGCACACGCGCAATTCACGTGGCTGGGGTTCCAGCCAATCATAATGCAACACACAATAGGCTTAGCGCGCACTGCTTCCGGAAGCGACGAAGATGAATACCACCGCACTGTACGGCCGCACCACACTGTACGGCTGCCCGGCCCCTCCGTCCCAGAGCTCTTTCCAGGTCTCGTCCATCGCACCGCAACGCACAGTAACTGGTAAGGAAGCGATGTCATCCCGTCGCGCCGCGTTCCTCGCCGTCCATGACTGCACACATGGTAAGGAAGTGATGGCATCTCACCGCGCCGAGTTCATCGCCGCCAGCGGCCAGACAGTTACATGGGTGGACTTTGAGGCTGCCATGGCCGAATGGGTGGTGGATCTAGAGGCGGCCAAAGCCGCACAGAAGGAGCGGAAAAGGCAGAAAGCAATCAAGAAAAGAGAGTCCCACTGCCACTAGAAAAAAGAGGCCCATGCCATGGTGAGGAGAGCTTGGCGGAGATCGAAGCACGGTGGGCTGCCGCCTACAAGGCCAGGAAGGAGAACACCGACGTCTGGCCAGCATGCCCTGATGGCAGCATGTGAGAAGTAGTTTAAGTTTGTAGTATTAGAGCAAATTACCAGTAGTACTTTAAGTTTGTAGTATTAACGTACAATGTCGGTAAGAGCATCCTTTGAGGGCTTTGAGCGTTGATTAGCATGTGTGCCCGTGTGTGTTTTTTTGCGTTAATCATTAGAAGATCACAAAAGATGGTTTCTATGCCGTACCCGTCTGTGTTTTTTGTGTTAATGACCCATAAGTCAGTTACCTGTGTGATATTTCCTAATAAACCAGGCGTACCATTGACAGAAAAAAAATCAAGTACACGTGTACATTTTTTTGGCCGCCTTTCTTTTTTCTGCCAACTTTCTTTTTTCTCGCACATGAGTATTTTACGCGCTTCGTCTGCGTTGTGTGTTTCCCCCGCCCAAGTTTCAAATTTTGCACCGGAATTTTCATTAGGCGCGCGATTTCAGAATTTATTCCTCCAACCACACCCCCTTCCCATCAGTATCCCCCTCCCTCGCGCCTCCCCATACCGACATCACAAACCGCCACTACCGCAACCACAGCTTCAACCACATCTACATTCTTCTCAGATCCGGTCAGGTAACCCACCAATCTCTATCACGTCCCCCGCCTGATTGCTTAAATGGCGCCTGCGAAACATCCTCATGCCTCCAAATCCCCTCCTCCAGGAGCTGATGGCGGTCCATGGCGTGATGGCCGTTGTGCGTGTTGACCCGGAGGAACACCTCGCCTCCGCCGTCGCTTCCGACATGGTGCCGGTTCTGGCGCAGATGAAGTCCCCCAGCGACTACCCCCCAAGACTTGACAGGTAAGATCTGACTAGCTAAATCTTACCAATACCACTTGCAACGACTATGATTTGTACGGTTGATGTATTAAGCATGTTCATACCTTGTTTATTTCAGTACTACACACTGTGTGATGTTCAAATATTACCGTGTCCAGCTCAATTTCACCAATACCAGCAACAAACTTACAATACATGACTCAGGATATCACTAGAGATGCTACCCATTTGCTATCTTTAGTGGATGCTAACCCTGTTGCACTTAACATGCATGTCCATGTACTTACACAGGGTCATAACGGCCGATGCTTTTGTTTGCCATCGAGGTGAGCTGCATCCCATGTCTTACAGTATTTCACATAATTTGTGCAATTGCAGTTTAACTTCTACCCATTTACTGGTTGCCTGTAGGTACACATGCCAGTGGCACTGATCCACGCTTCGACCCGGAGGAGCAGCTCGCCTCCACCGTCATTGACTTTGGGCGAGTTCTGACCAAGATGAAGTGCCCCAGCAACTACCTCTCAGGACTTACCAAGTATGTACTCTCCTGTTCATTGTTACCAATACCAGTTGTAATTAATGTCTATGTTTTGTATGGTCGATGTATTAAGCATGTTCTAGTAAACATGCCTAACACGGTTTTGCTAGTTGCCCTGCCTTTGTATAGACATCTGGTCCATTCTCTGCTCTGGCAGCACCTGCCTTGTGATGTTTAACTATGCCAATTGCATTTTTATCAGTACCAGTTTCAATGTCTATTAAGCCTGTTGCAATTAACAGTTGAATCCATTTTTAAACAGTTGCACTTCAATGGCTACAAACTTACAAAACATGACTTTAGGTTGTTGTTAAGCCTGTTGCAATTAACAGTTGTATCCATTTTTTAATCTGTCCATTTGCTACCATGCTACTCTCTGCAATGAAGATATACTAGAGATGCTGCTCCATTTGCTTTTTTTGTGGATGCTAACCCTGTTGTACTTAACATGCTTTTCCATGTACTTACGCAGGGTCATAACGGCTGATGTTGTTGTTTGCCGTCAAGGTTAGCTGCATCCCATGTCTTACAGTATTTCACATCATTTGTGCAATTGCAGTTTAACTTCTACCATTTACTGGTTGCCTGTAGGTACACATGTCTGTGGCACTGATCCACGCTTCGACCCGGAGGAGCAGCTCGCCTCCACCGCCGCTGACATTGGGCGGGCTTTGGCCAAGATGAAGTTCCCCAGCAACTACCTCTCAGGACTTACCAAGTATGTACCCACCAGTTCAATCTTTCCAATACCATTTGCAATTAATGGCTATGTTTTGTACTATCGTTGTATTAAGCATGTTGTAGTAAACATGCCTAACATGTTTGAGCTATTTTCCCTACCTTTTTATAGACAATTGGGCCATTATCTGCTCTGGCAGCACCTGCCCTGTGATGTTTAACTCTGCCAATTGCATTTTTATCAGTACCTGTTTCAATGGCCATTAAGCCTGTTGCAATTAACAGTTGTATCCATTTTTAAAGAGTTGTATTTCAATGGCTACAAACTTAAAAAACATGAATTAGGATGTTGTTAAGCCTGTTGCAATTAACAGCTGTATCCATTTTTTAATCCATCCCTTTGCTACCGCGCTACTCTTTCGAAATGAAGATATCACTATAGATGCTGCCGTTTTATTACCATTTACTATTTTTGGTGGATGTTAACCCTGTTGTAGTTAACATTGGCTTTCCATGTACTTACACATGGCTACAATGGGTGATGCTGTTGTTTGTCGTCGAGGTTAGCTGCATCCCATGTCTTACTGGTTGCTTGTAGGTACATATATGAGGGGTATTGATCCATGCTTTGATCCCTTTTGCGTATGGGGCAATGAGATATTCATGAACATGCCTCAAGTGAGGAAACTAAGATAGATTGTTAGGCGAAAGAAACGGGTGATTGGAATTAAGCTCTTTATTTACACTTTATCAAAGACAACAGTGAACTTTAGGATGGTAAGTAATGTGTTGCCTTTCCCCCCTGCCCACAACAAGTTACTCTATTAGACCTCAGTATATGATATTTTTCTCTTTTCAGTGGTTTCCGAAGCTATTTACCGATGATTACCTTGAAACTACATGACCGGAGTGGAGGTAACTAAGGTTAAAGTATATAATTCATGCTACCATGATAATGCTCTAGAAGTCTTCCTGAAGGCGGTGAAGGATGGGCGGGCGATCGTCACAAGGGGTTGGACAAAAGTGGTTCGTGCCTATGGAATGCGGGAAGGCACATTATGGGCATTCCTCTTGTTCAACACCGTCGGCAGTCAAAATGATTTACACTTGTCTCTTCACCTTTACCACCTTTAAATACTGTGGTTCATCATAGTTAATTGCTGCCTAATCCTGTAATTACTGAACATACTGTACTGGCAATTTTATTTATGGATTCGTTGTTGAACCATTGTGCTGAGAATTTGAATTGCATGTTTCGTATTTCAAAATTTCCAATTAGAATAATAAATTACAGGCAAAAATAAAAATAGAATAGACGGTCATGGACCTTTGCAAACGGTTCTAGCAGTAAAAGCTCCTGCAATGGATAGCCATATGCCACACAGTTTTCTACATCAAATTGTGTGTAATGTAGATAATGAAAGCAAACAGTTAACCAAGGCAAAGCGTGTGTGATAGTTACACCTTTCACACATGAGCATACACATAAAACCGTGTGGGATGTACATCTGAATGGAAACGTTTTCCCTGGATTGATTGTGTGGGATGTACATAAGAACGGAAACGTATTCCTTGGATTCACTGTGTGTGATATACATATGAACGGAAATGATTTTCTTGGATTCACCATGTGGGATGTGCATACCTACGGAAATGATTTCTGGGATTTGCCGTGTGGGATGTACATGCGCATGGAAATGATTTCTGGGATTCACCGTGTGGGATGTACATGCCTATGGAAATGATTGGGTTTCGATGCCTTGCCCGATCGCACACGGCCCCATCCTGGGTCCCAGGAGGGCCTATCCCTGACGATTTCTGGGCATGTGGGAAGGACAGCCTATCGCACACACCCACTTGGCGACGGTTCCAAATGCTGTCGCGGAAAGGGGTAAAAAACCGTTTGTTTAGGACCGACGCACACCAATGCCCTCCTCTTTAAGCTGATGTGAAAAAGAGAAAAAGAAAAGAACAAGGTTATCAAATAGATTTTGTGTTGACCAAAAAAAATGTTATAACCTATGCGACTACAACCAAAATTTAGGGCAGACCTGATTCTACAAATATGCAACTACACAAAACCAAAAAATCTGTGCAACCCACAGGACACAAAATAATGTTTCTGCCAACTGATGTCTCACATATGTGCAACAAGATAAGTAAAACTGTGCAACTTGAAATAGATGTGCCAATTAAAAATGAACATGTGTGTAGATGCCAAACAAAAGCTACAAGCTATGCAAATACATGCATTGTTGTGCCAATTGATCACAATTTGTGTGCGACTACCATAAAGTGTCGAAAGCTGATCTGAAAAGCATATGTGCAGCTACCAAGGGATTAAAAACTGAGTAGACATGAATAGAACATAAAAGAGCCATTGTTTGAAAAAACAAAGAGAACTCACTTGTAATTTGCCGAACACACCAAGAGAGATCGAGTCCTTCTTGATCACCTTAGCAATTAGGCTACTATCCCATGCATTCGCTCGTATGGCGCAGTTGCTTACTGGGATATCATGAACGAGCGCATCAAGGTATAGGATCTGCCGCAGAACCAAAAAAGGAAACCCAGCTTCAGTTATTATGAGGAGTATTTCAAAAAACTATAATTGTATAAAGAAGAAAAAGCACATGGAAGTGCTAGTTTTTTACTCACCATCAAGTAATACAAGCAGTAGCAAATGTTTTGCTTCTCCTAGTCCATGTTTCGGAAAGCTTCATTTATGTGTTCTGCTACAAAGAGGCAGATGTTTGTGTTCTTCAGCATTTCATGATCTAGCACAAATCTGCAGCACTTTGGGCTCAGCTTTAGGGCCGTGGTTGATGAAGGAAATATGCCCTAGAGTCAATAATAAAGTTGTTGTTTATATTTCCTTATATCATGATAAAATTTTATTATTCATGCTAGAATTGTATTAACCGGAAACTTAGTACATGTGTGAATACACAGACAAACAGAGTGTCACTAGTATGCCTCTACTTGACTAGCTCGTTAATCAAAGATGGTTAAGTTTCCTTGCCATGGACAAAGAATTGTCATTTGATGAACGGGATCACATCATTAGAGAATTATGTGATTGACTTGACCCATCCGTTAGCTTAGCACTTTGACCGTTTAGTTTACTGATATTGCTTTCTCCATAACTTATACATGTTCCTATGACTATGAGATTATGCAACTCCCGAATACCAGAGGAACACTTAGTGTGCTATCAAACGTCACAATGTAACTCGGTGACTATATAAAGATGCTCTACAGGTGTCTCCGATGGTGTTTGTTGAGTTGGCATAGATCGAGTAGGATTTGTCACTCCGATTGTAGGAGAGGTATCTCTGGGCCCTCTCGGTAATGCACATCACTATAAGCCTTGCAAGCAATGTGACTACTGAGTTAGTTACGGGATGATGCATCTCGGAACGAGTAAAGAGACTTGCCGATAATGAGATTGAAATAGGTATTGAGATACCGACGATCGAACCTCGGGCAAGTAACATACCAATGACAAAGGGAACAGCGTATGTTGTTATGCGGTTTGACCGATAAAGATCTTTATAGAATATGTAGGAACCAATATGAGCATCTAGGTTCCGCTATTGGTTATTGACCGGAGATGAGTATCGGCCATGTCTACATAGTTCTTGAACCCGTAGGGTCCGCACGCTTAACATTCGGTGACAATCGGTATTATGAGTTTATATGTTTTGATGTACCGAAGGGAGTTAGGAGTCCCGGATATGATCACGGACGTGACGAGGAGTCTCGGAACGGTCGAGCCATAAATATTGATATATTGGAAGGCTATGTTTGGACATCGGAATGGTTTCGGGTGAGTTTGGGCATTTACCGGAGTACCGAGGGTTACCGGAACCCCCTGAGGAGTATATGGGCCTTAATGGGCCTTATTGGGAGAGAAGAGAAGGCAGCCTAGGAGGGGGCGCACCCCCCAAGCCCAATCCGAATTGGGTGGGGATGGGGGGGCGGCCCAACTTTCCTTTCTCCTTCTCCCTCTTCCTTCTATTCCTAGTGGGGCTAGGAAAGGGGGGAGTCCTACTCCTACTAGGAGGAGGACTCCTCTCCCCTTGGCGCGCCTAGAGAGGGCCGGCCGGCCTCCCCCTCCCTCCTTTATATACATGGGAGGGGGCACCCTAGAACACATAAGTTGATTGTTTAGCCGTTTGCGGTGCCGCCTCCACAGATTTCCACCTCGGTCATATCGTTGTAGTGCTTAGGCGAAGCCCTGTGTCGGTAACTTCATCATCACCATCATCATGCCGTCGTGCTGACGAAGCTCTCCCCCGGCGCTCAGCTGGATCTAGAGTTCTTGGGATGTCACCGATCTGAACGTGTGCTAGGATCGGTCAGATCGTGAAGACGGACGACTACATCAACCGCGTTGTCATAACGCTTCCTCTTATGGCCTACGAGGGTACGTGGACAACACTCTTCCCCTCTCGTTGCTATGCATCACCTAGATGGCTCTTGCGTGTGCGTAGGAAATTTTGGAAATTACTGTGTTCCCCAACAGTGGCATCCAAGCCAGGTCTATGCGTAGATGTTATATGCACGAGTAGAACACAAAGGAATTGTGGGCATGTGTATATACATAGTGCTTGCCGTCACTAGTTGATTCTTGATTCAGCGGTATTGTTGGATGAAGCGGCTCAGACCGATATTACGTGTACGCTTACGTGAGACTGGTTCTACCGACGTGCTTCACACACAGGTGGCTAGTGGGTGTCTGTTTCTCCAACTTTAGTTAAATCGGATTCAATGAACAGGGTTCTTTCTGAAGATCAAAAAGAAATCACTATACCGCGTTGTGGTTTTTGATGCATAGGTAGGAACGGTTCTTGCTTAGCCCGTAGCAGCCACGTAAAACTTGCAACAACAACGTAGAGGATGTCTAACTTGTTTTTGCAGGGCATGTTGTGATGCAGTATGGTTAAGACATGATGCTAAATTTTATTGTATGATATGATCATGTTTTGTAACAGAGTTATCCGCAACTGGCAGGAGCCATATGGTTGTCGCTTTATTGTATGAAATGCAATCCCCATGTAATTGCTTTACTTTATCACTAAGCGGTAGCGATAGTCATAGAAGCAATAGTTAGCGAGACGACAACGATGCTTCGATGGAGATCAAGGTGTCAAGCCGGTGCCGATGGTGATCATGAAGATGCTTTGGAGATGGAGATCAAAGGCACAAGATGATGATGGCCATATCATATCACTTATATTGATTGCATGTGATGTTTATCCTTTATGCATCTTTATTTGCTTAGTTCAGCGGTAGCATTATAAGATGATCTCTAACTAAAAATATCAAGGTACAAGTATTCTCCCTGGCTATGCACCGTTGCTTCAGTTCGTCGTGCCGATACACCACGTGATGATCGGGTGTGATAAGCTCTACGTTCACATACAACGGGTGCAAGCCAGTTTTGCACACGCAGAATACTCAGGTTAAACTTGACGAGCCTAGCATATGCAATTATGGCCTCTGTCGTGGGTTTGTCACGGCAGATGTCCTCGTGAAAGGACTTA
The DNA here is from genome assembly GCF_003073215.2 of Triticum urartu. Taxonomy (NCBI): domain Eukaryota; kingdom Viridiplantae; phylum Streptophyta; class Magnoliopsida; order Poales; family Poaceae; genus Triticum; species Triticum urartu. The sequence goes on along the minus strand of NC_053022.1, from coordinate 404,717,668 downwards.
GTCATGGAGCCATCACAACAGGTTAGCTTAAAAGGGTTAAACCGGACAAGGGGACACGGGGAGTTTATACTAGTTCGGCCCCTTCGATGAAGGTAAAAGCCTACGTCTAGTTGTGATTGGTATTACTAGGGTTTCGAAGACCAGGGAGCGAATCCGATTTGTCTGGCTCTCGAGGTATTGTCTGTCGTCCCTAAACCGCTGCCGGGTCGTCCCTTTATATACATAGGTTGACGCCCGCCGGTTTACAGAGTCCCGAAGCTGGATCATAAACATGCCCGGTTCGGTCTCTACACTTCCGATCTTACAATGCAAGTTACATAATTATGTCGGTTTACATCTACAGGCCTTAACTCGCCTTTGGGCCTTGGGCCTTCATAAAGCGCCATCATTCTTACATCTTCATGGGCTTCTAATCTTCATAAAGCTAATCCGGCTATTCCTGGCCGGTTTACGTCCAATAGTAATATCCCCAACATTAGGCCCCAGATTGATTTGAACTTGTTCATGTCAATCTTCAATACTTAGAAAAATTCCTCCCTTTTCATCTTGGCATAGATCTTGTAAACCGCCGTGACATCATCCTCCAGATTTGTAGTAAACCGCTGTGACATCATCCTGTTCATTAAAGCGGAAGATACCCTTTATTAATGAGCATCCAACGATCGAGGCAACAATCTCGGTATCTATCCATTTTTGGGCTCCTCGATTCCCGCGCTTGTCGCTTATCTATTTACCCTTATAAATAGAGGCAGAGGACCCCTTTCTTTTCTTTTTGTTGCCCCTTCATCCCAATGCGCCGCCGCCATCGTCAAGCCTCACCTCTGCCTCACCGTCGGCCGCAGCATCAACCTGTTCATACCAGAGCCCCGCAGCACACCTCCGCTGCTTCCGCGGCCGCAGTAAGTCCTTCCCTCCTTCCTTTCTAGATCCATTAGGGTTCCCGCAAGTTCATGGTGTTCCTTTCTCGTTCTTCACCAGTCTTTAGACAGTAGACCTTAGGCTTGATACGCTCCGTGCGATAGTTCTAGAGCTCCCCTTCTTGTTTGTTTTAAATCAAGCCTTTATGCGCATAAAAAAGAACCTTGATCTGTGTTGTCATGAACTGCTCCAAGACCAACTTTTTTAGGTCTAAATCTTTTTCTTTTACTGACTTGTGGTAGATCCAAAATGCCTCTGTGATCCTGTGAAACCTGTTTTTACCTTATTTAACCCTCTTCGCCATAGATCTGTATCCTCTTTACCATCTAGGCGGTTTACCTTTGTAAAAACAATCTATCTCATACCATCAGTCCCCTAGTAAACCGGCAAACCTTCTTTACGTTGATTGTAATAGTCCGGTTTAACAACACATGTATGCCCTTGATATGACCTTGTCATTCACTATTGTATTAGTCTCCGGTTTATGCAACTTCACATACCTGTATATCTTTATTCCACTTCATCTCGCGTACCACCGGGAATGATTTGTAAACCAACATTTCTTTTCTAGCTTTTTGTTTCATAATTGCCAAACAGTTTGCCGCTTGCAATTGGGCTCGTTCCCGGGTCACCGAGGAACAGTTAAACGGAATGGTCAGCATCGGCACCTTGCCTAAGAAAACTGAAATTCGATGGTGAGTTCCAGGAACAGAAAATCCTCCAACCCCAAGGCAGGGTGAGGTTGTGGTCTTTGTCGACCACATAGGCCGTGGTTTCAAACCGTCAGGGTGAAAGTTTTACAGAGATGTGCTTGCCAGTTTCCAACTCCATCCTCAAGATATCGGACCCAACTCGGTATCCAATCTATGCAACTTCCAGGTCTTCTGTAAACTGTACTTACAAGAAGAACCGACTGCTGAGATGTTCCGGGACTTCTTTCATCTGAACTGGCATACAGAATTTGTAAATGGTCCCAACACTGAACTTGGTGGTGTTTCTATTCAAAAGTGGAAGGAAGTTGAATTCCCTCATGTCAAACTGCACAGTCACCCTAAGGAATGGAACTAGACATGGTTCTACTGCATAGATACCTCCCCTAAAGATGAAAACCCTCTTCCAGGCTATCGTGATCACCGGCTTTCCAACACTCATCCACTTCCACAACGTTTAAGCTCTGCGGAACGGGCCAAATATGCCCCTCAACTCGCCAAGCTCCGGGCCTTTATGTCCAACGGTTTAACAGCCGTTGATTTTGTGCGTTGCTGGATATCATGGAGCGTCTTGCCACTGAGTTGCCGCCTGGTTTAATGTGTGAATATACCGGTGAGGTTGAAGACCCCCAACGCCACATCAACATTCAGGTAACTGATGAAGAGGTCACTGAAAGTGTCAAGAAAATTTTGAATGAACCAGAATCAGTCTGTTGCCAAACCGGCTTGAGCCCCTTCTACACTCAGAATAAACCGCCTACTGTAAGCACAATGCTTCCTTTTTATCTTTGATATCTTTTGATTTGTTAAACTTGTGAACTTTCCTCTGTTTGTGTATGAACAGGATGATGATCCCTTCTAGAAACAGAAATCCACAGATAAAGCGGCAAAGCCATCCCGTCCCAAAACCAAAGCTGTCAAGCGGACCTCAAAGTGGAAAACGGCTGTCAAGCTTGATGAAGATGCAGATGATCTGGAAGTTGAGGTAGAACTTGACTCACTTGGCTCCCTTTTCATGCACCTCATTAACAATGATCTTTATCAGGAGGACATAGAAGGCAGCCAGGCTAATGATATAGAGTTAATTACCCTTTCCTCCGGTTCAGACTCTATGCCAACACAAAAAACCCGTCAAGTAGTCCGGAAAGTAAGCTTTTCTCATCCTCTTGCTTACTTGGATCCAACATTTATTTTGAAGACACAGCAGCATGAGGCTCTCCGGACAACCCGGCATAGTGGCCAACAGGTCACTTCAGCCATTTTACCTGATACCCCGGTTCGGAAGCGCCGGTCTGAGGTCTCTCCCACTTCTGACAATTCTTATACCAAGGCAGGTTATTTCAGACAACCTCTTAATCCGTCCGATTCAAATTATTAGGTGACATCACCCTCATCCTCTGGCGAGTCGACAACAACCCAACTCCCTCCTCTAAAAGTTGTGGCTGGGTAAGCTTTCAAACCCTTTCTTCCAATGCGTTGCAAATCTTGAATAAGATGCTAAACCTCTCTTAATTTTGTTTGCATAGCCAAATCCAGACCCAGCAAGAAAGCTCGGGTCAACAATCCGTCAGAAGACCAGGCAGTTTTTGAAGAAGAGCAAATAGGTGAACTGGACCAAACTCGTGAACCGGAGGGTCCTCATCCTGAAGCCGCCTCTGATAAATCGCCCCTTCAAGATCGGAATACCGATGAACCACTAGAAGCTGATCCTGCCGTGCCTGACACTGAACCGGCAACTCCAAATCGGGCCAGTCCGGTGAGAGGTACTGAGACTCCGTCATCACCCGCAAAAACCACTGAATGCCAAGGAGATGATGTTATCATTACTGGAATGGGCCACAGCTCTCCTGGCCATCCCGTAATCTTGGCCCAACATAGTGCTAAAGAAGAGTGTGCTGCTAGGGAAAAGGGCAAATGGAGTACTGACTTATCAAGTTATGCCCATCTCAATGCTGAAGAACTTCACTCTGGTTTCTTAAACCGTCTGCACTCAAACCGTGACTATGAAGCCGGTTTTGGTGAACTTGATGAAGGAACGCTATGAGGTATTTTAATCTCGCTTTACTTCTTGATTCCAAAGTTGAAATGCTAGCCCAAGTAGCCCCCAAGGGCCATTTTATGATGTTAATCGTAAACCGGGTCTTTGTAACACTTTAAGTCTCTCCTATTGTCCCTCAAAATGTCAGGTCCTTAGTGAAAACGAAGACCTATACTTTACCAATGTAATTATATAGCTTTCCTCAGCGTAGCCCCCAAAGGCCGGTTTAGCTTTGCAAGGTAATCCGGATTTTAATCCATGCGTCCGTTTTGAATAGATGTACATTAGCCCCCAAGTGTCAAGGATAATGCTTGCGGTGTTCTAGAGACTTATAAAAGATGTAGTGAATCAGAGCAAATAGGCATTAGCCCCCAATTACGAAGTGCATAACTTGTTATACGCTTTGTACTTAGAAAATATATATCCTGTTGTTGACATATCTTCACTGTTGCAGGCCGAACTAAGCAATAGTAATGCCTGAACCACTGATTTGCAAGAGAACGTGAAGTCCCAACAAGCAGAGGCTGTGAAAGCCAAGGAGGAACTAACCAAATCCCTGACAGCAATGTAAAATCTAAAAGAGTATTTTAACAAAGATCGTGCTGACTGGGAAACTGAGAAGGCCGGTTTAACCAAATGAGCTGAGGATGCTGAAGCAGCCCCAAAACCAGTTGTAGATGAACTAACTGGTTTGAAACGGCAAATCAACGCCATCACTTCCGCTGTCTTTGGTAAGAATCTCCTTATGCAGTTTGTCCAATTCATGAAACCTTATCATTTACCAGAGTGCTGATTTTAAACCGTGATAGGCACTTGTATTGTTCATCTAGGCACAGATATGCGGATGAAGCTTAAAGTGGCTTATACCTTGATTGAACAGCTGTACTTTGGATCCCAGTGTGCTATTTGCACTGCAGCTTACAATAAACCAGTGCCATCACTGATAAAAGAAACTCTTGAGAAGCTGGCCATGTTACCAGCCCGGATTACCGAACTGAAGAAGGCAGCTGCAAGAGCAGGAGCATTAACCGCACTAATCCGGGCCAAGGCATGGATTCCAGACCTTGAAGTGGAGGACATTATAAAAGGATATCCAGGTGTGAAAGACGACGGGTCAAACTTCGACAATGATGATCTCCGAAGGCTGACAAAGGAAATGCGGCCAATAGCCAGCAAACTGGCAGAAGACAAAGATTTATCTCATTTCCAGCCAGCTTACGACATAGAAGGGAAGAGACAGCCTGTGGAAATCCATGAAGTCGAAGAACTTGTGCCTCTAATCCGTAAGCATACTTACGCTCCTGACATTAACCCCTCTAGCCTTATCCATGAAGAAGCCATGTTTCAAGCTTTAACCGGAATCGATTGGTCAATGGTTGATTTCCAGCGTCAGGGAGGGATGAAGAAGAAGTGATTGCACCAAATGACCCTCGACCATCAAACCGTCCATACGAAGCAGCGTAAACCGGTAGACGGTTTACCAGCTATTGTATGCCAATGCCAAAAAACAATTATGCAATTGGAGCCGCTTTGAAGCTTCTTGTAATAGGATAGCAAAAACTCCTTTATCTGTCATGCCATCGAGCATGTTTTGTGACACTTCGTGGAAACTTGCTCCACTTTTTGGGATCTATTTATGCATAGCCCATGATGAATTGTGTTGCTGGATAAAAGAACTTGAAAGTATCCTAGCGGTTTACCACTGGACGGGTCATGATGCCCAACAAATACACAATACTTAGATGAATAATCAAAGTTTTTGTATAAAAAATAATATGTGCAACATACCTCGTTGGCTGACCAACTGCTTGTATGGTAAAGGTGTAAACACCAATCCGGAGCGTTGATAACTCCATCCTTATTTTGCCGGATTAAGATAATAAACCGTACCGGGCTATAATAACCACCGGGTTTTCTTTATAACACTGGCGACTTGTTAGTCAAAACCAGACCGGGGTAATGAACGCCTGTTTATAACTGATCATGTACTGACAACTTGTAGTTGAAAGCCAAGCCGGGTCAAGGACATCGGTTTATCAGAAGATATGATGAACCTCAATAAAGGCGAAAAACTTAGCAAATAGGACTCAAGAAAGAAATATGCGAAGCTTTTTACGAGCTGCCAGGCTCTAAATCGAGGCTTTTCATGGGCTGTCAGGCCTCTGAGTTAAACCATTTAAGAAAGCCATTTAAGATGGGCCTCCAATTAACCAATCGTTGTTTTAACTTTGAAAAGTTCAGGGTCTGTATAAGATTGACTTGTCAAGCGTTCGGTGGGTCATACCAGGATTACCTGGACAGGAGTGGCTTACTTGATGAAGGCAGGTTAACCCGGGGTTTTAGGTGAATACACGAGGCTTCGAAGCCATGGCTTGATAGCCAATTACAAGGGTCCTTTCAAACTCTTTGTTGCTTTGCACAAAGAGCCCCCAAGTAACTTTGTGAGTTGTGCTCAGTGGGTGCCCATGTTTGAGTTTGTGCTTTGTGCAACACTCTCTTTGGCCCCACATAATTTCCTTTGTGGCTTAACGCCCATCAAGAGGTGTAGCTATGGTGTGGTAACAACCAAGGCCCCTAGTGAAATCCCTTTGTGGTGTTTAAACCGTTCAAGAGGTGTAGCTATGGTGTGACAACAACCAAGCCCCCTAGTGATATCTCTTTGTATCCGTGCGGCTGCAGAGACCGGTTTAACAAAACTTTGCTTTGTCAGTAGAAACTCTTGTAGGTACATACATGATGTAAAAAGAACAGAGACCCCGCTTTATTTGAGGCTCCGGTTTATTATATAATATATACACTGTCATAAATATGTACATATGAAGAAGCCTGTGGCTTAAGTATAGTAAGGCCGAAGAAGAGCTATATTCCATGGCCGCTTGGTCTCCTCCTCCGATATACGTGAGTCTTTGTGCTCTCGAACATCAATGAGGTAGTATGACCTGTTGTGCAGATTCTTGCTGACCACAAAAGGTCCTTCCCAAGGTGGGGATAACTTGTGCATATCAGTCTGATCCAGGATGAGCCGAAGCACCAGATCGCCTTCTTGAAAAGTTCTGGTCTTAACCCGGTGGCTGTGATAACATCAGAGATCTTTTTGGTAAATCGCCGAACATGCTCCTGCAAGATCACGTTCCTCATCTAACAGGTCCAGAGAATCCTGATGTGCCTTCTCATTATCAGCTTCAACATAAGCCGTCACACGGGACGAGTTGTGACGGATGTCACTAGGAAGAACTGCCTCCGCTCCATAAACCATGAAGAAAGGTGTGTAACCTGTAGATCTATTGGGTGTGGTGTTAATGCTCCATAACACAAAAGGTAACTCCTCAACCCAACATCCCGGTGTCTGTTTTAGAGGTACCATAAGCCGGGGTTTAATTCCTTGCAGAATTTCTTGATTTGTCCTCTCCGCTTGATCATTGGATTGGGGGTGAGCCACCGATGCTATATCAAGCCGGATGTGCTCACGTTGGCAAAATTCCTCCATCTCTCCCTTTGACAGATTATTACCATTGTCAGTTATAATACTGTGTGGAAAGCCAAACCGGAATATGACCTTTTTGATGAACTGAACCGCCGTGGCCGCATCACACTTACTGACTGGCTCTGCCTCCACCCATTTGGTGAATTTGTCAACCGCCACTAACAAGTGGGTCTTTTATCCTTGGATCGCTTCAAGGGTCCAACCATATCAAGCCCCCAGGTCGCAAACGGCCAAGTTATTGGAATAATCCTCAACTCATCAGCCAGAATATGAGCACGGCGTGTGAATTTTTGACAACCGTCACATCTTTTGACTAAATCCTCCGCATAGGTGTGAGCTGTTAACCAATAAAAACCGTGGCGAAAAGCTTTAGCTACCAATGACTTTGAACCGGCATGGTGACCACAATCCCCTTCATGGATTTCTCGCAAAATCTCACAACCCTCTTGAGGAGAGACACAACGCTGAATTGCTCCTGAGACGCTGTAATGATGTAACTCCCCATTGATTATGGTCATGGACTTGGAACGCCGGATTACCTATCGGGCCAAGGTTCCATCCTCCGGTAACTCGCCCTGGTTCATGTAAGCCAGATATGGGATTGTCCAATCCGGTATGACATGCAAAGCCGCCACCAATTGAGCCTCCGGATCAAGAATAGCCAACTCCTCCTCTGTTGGTGCCTTGACTGACGGATTATGCAACACGTCAAGAAAGACATTTGGTGGAACCGGTTTACGCTGAGAACCAAGGCGACTTAAAGCATCCACCGCTTCGTTCTTTCTCCGGTGTATATGGTCCACCTGATAACCCTTGAAGTGACCAGCCACTGTGTCCACCTCTCGTCGATATGCAGCCATGAGTGGGTCTTTAGAATCCCAAGTGCCAGACACCTGTTGAGCCACCAGATCTGAATCCCCAAAGCACTTGACCCAGCTTAAGTTCATCTCCTTAGCCATCTGAAGACCGTGGAGCAAGGCCTCATACTCCGCTGCATTGTTAGTACAAGGGAACATCAAACGGAGGACATAACAAAACTTGGCACCTCGTGGGGAAGTTAGTATGACTCCAGCCCCCGAGCCCTCCAATTGTCTGGATCCATCAAAGTGAATAGTCCAATAGGTGTTATCTGGTTTTTCCTCTGGTGCCAGCAACTCCGTCCAATCATTGATGAAGTCCACGAGTGATTGGGATTTAATCGCTGTGTGAGGTATGTATTTGAGCCTGTGAGGTCCAAGCTCAATAGCCCACTTGGCAATCCGGCCAGTTGCTTCTCTGTTTTGAATGATATCTCCTAGAGGGGCTGAACTCACCACTGTGATAGGATGACCCTGAAATAGTGTTTAAGCTTCCGGCTTGCCATAAACACTCCATACACCAGCTTCTGCCAATGTGGATACCTCTGTTTTGATTCAATGAGCACCTCACTGATATAATAAACCGGCCGTTGAACCAGATATTCCTTTCCAGCTTCCTTGCGCTCCACTACAATAGCCACGCTAACAGCTCGTGCATTAGCAGCCACATATAGCAGTAAGGGCTCTTTATCAATCGGGGTTGCAAGCACAGGCGGTTCAGCTAACTGCCTTTTCAGATCCTGAAACGCTTTACCAGCCACCTCACTCCAAACAAAATCATCTGTTTTCTTCAGCATCTGATATAAAGGGATAGCCTTCTCCCCAAGACGACTGATGAACCGGCTCAAAGCCGCAATCCGGCCGGCCAAACGTTGAACGTCATTGATACACGCCGGTTTAGCCAAAGATGTAATTGCTGAGATTTTTTCCGGATTAGCCTCAATGCCTCTGTTTGATACCAGAAAACCCAATAGTTTACCTGCCGGGACACCAAAGACACACTTTTCTGGATTGAGCATCATCTTGTAAACCCGGAGGTTGTCAAAGGTTTCTCTCAAATCATCTATCAACGTTTCCTCGTTCCTGGATTTTATCACAATATCATCCACATATGCATGAACATTGCGCCCAATTTGCTTATGAAGACAATTCTGAACACATTGTTGATAAGTCGCCTGGGCACTCTTAAGCCCAAAGGGCATGGAGACATAGCAGAAGGCTCCAAAGGGAGTGATGAAAGTTGTCTTCTCCTGGTCCTTAGCTGCCATTTTGATCTGATGATAACCAGAATAATCATCCAGAAAACACAAACGGTCACAACCCGCCGTAGCATCAATAATCTAATCAATGCGAGGGAGGGCAAAGGGGTCGGCAGGGCAAGCCTTCTTCAAATCTGTGTAATCTACACACATACGCCAAGTGTCGTTTTTCTTAAGAACCAGCACCGGATTAGCCAACCACTCCGGGTGAAAGACTTCCATGATAAACCCTGCAGCCAAAAACCGAGCTACCTCTTCACCAATAGCCTTGCGCCTTTCTTCATTGAAGCGGCGGAGAAATTGCCGGACCGGTTTAAACTTAGGATCAACGTTAAGTGTGTGCTCAGCGAGTTCCCTCGGTACACTTGGCATGTCAGAAGGTTTCCATGCAAAGATGTCCCGGTTCTCACGGATGAACTCGATGAGCGCACTTTCCTATTTGGGATCTAGGTTAGCACTGATACTGAATTGTTTGGATGAATCGCTAGGAAAAAAATCAACCATCTTAGTATCTGTGGCTGATTTAAATTTCAACATCAGATCATGTTCCATAGTTGGCTTTTTCAAAGAAGTCATATCTGCCGGATCAACTTGGTCTGTATAAAACTTCAGCTCCTCCATGGCACAAACCGACTCAGCATAAGCCGCATCACCTTCCTCACATTCCAAAGCGATCTTCCTGCTCCCATGTACTGTGATGGTCCCCTTATGACCTAGCATTTTAAGCTGCAGATAAACATAACACGGCCTTGCCATGAACTTAGCATAAGTCGGTCGCCCGAACAAAGCGTGATACGGACTTTTGATTTTTACCACCTCAAAAGTCAATGTTTCTGATCTTGAATCATGATCATCTCCAAAAGCCACCTCTAAGGCTATCTTGCCCACTAGATATGCAGACTTACTAGGCACCACACCATGGAAAACGGTGTTTGACGGTTTAAGATTCTTATCTGTTAACCCCATACGACGGAAGGTATCATAATATAGGATGTTGATACTACTTCCCCCATCCATGAGTACGTTAGTGAACTTATATCCCCCAACTTGAGGGGCCACCAACAATGCCAGATGACCCGGATTGTCAACCCGGGGCGGGTGATCCTCTCTACTCCATAAAATGGGTTGCTCAGACCAGCGCAAATACTGAGGCACCACCGGTTCAACAGAGTTCACTGCCCTCTTATGAAGCTTCTGATCACGTTTACACAAGCTAGTGGTGAAGACATGATATTGCCCACCATTTAACTACTTAGGATTGCTCTAATAACCTGACTGTTGCTGCTGGTTCCCCTGATGGTTGTAACCTCCCTGGTTGCCTTGGTGCCCTTGATTGATGTGTCCGGTTTGATTGCCCTGAAATCCTGAACCGGAACCGCCACCTCCGTAACCCGGCCCGTGGAAACCACCTCCTGAACCGCCGGGCGGGCCATTATCGTGCTGAAACATATTGGAGTTCTTGAAATCTCGCATGATATAACAATCCTTCCAAAGATGCGATGCTGGCTTCTCCTTGGATCCATGCTTTGGACATGGTTGATTTAATAGGCGCTCCAAATTGGGGCCTGAACCTCCGCCTCTCTGGGGCTACTTGCCCTTACGGCGCTGACCATTCTCCTGAGCATTGGTGTTAGCCACAAAGTCCAAACTATTGTCGGCCTTGCGTTTACCATTGTTGCCATAGCCTGCCGGATTATGCTGCTGCCCCTTGGTGCTGCCGTTCTTTTTGCCTTTCCCCGATTTGTCATCCTGTGAGTCAGGGTCTTTGGTATTATCTGAATCGGCATATTTAACCAAAGTGGCCATAATCGTTGACATATCATTGCAGTGACGTTTGAGCCTTCCTAACTTCTGTTTGAGCGGCAAAAAACGGCAATTGCCCTCCAACGTTGGCACTGCGGTATCTGCATTGATACGATCTGACGAATGCAAAATAGCTAAGACCCGCTTTACCCAATAAGTTGTGGACTCCCCGTCCTCTTGGACACAAGCGGCCAGATCCACAATTGACATGGGCTGCTTACAAGTATCTTTAAAGTTCTGGACAAACCGGTGCTTCAATTCGGCCCATGATCCGACAGAGTTAGTTGGTAAGCTCTTCAACCAAGTACGAGCTGTTCCCTCCAACATCATGGTGAAGTATTTAGCACATACTGCTTCATCCACATCTAACATCTCCATTGCCATCTCGTAGCTTTCAACCCATTCCTCTGGTTGCAGATCGGCGGTATAATTGGGTACCTTACGAGGTCTGTCGTGGGTTTGTCACGGAAGATGTCCTTGTGGAAGGACTTAGTCATGGAGCCATCTCTACGGGTTAGCTTAAAGGGGTTAAACCGGACAAGGGGACACAGGGAGTTTTATACTAGTTCGGCCCCTTCGAGGAAGGTAAAAGCCTACGTCTAGTTGTGATCGGTATTGCTAGGGTTTCCATGGCCAGGGAGTGAATCCGCTTTGCCTGGCTCTCGAGTTGTTGTCTCTCCCTAAACCGCGGCCAGGTCGTCCCTTTATATACATAGGTTGACGCCCGCCGGGCTACAGAGTCCCAAAGCCGGATCATAAACATATCCGGTTCGATCTCTATTCTTCCTATCTTATAATACAAGTTACATGACTAGGTCGGTTTACATTTACAGGCTTTAACCTGCCTTTGGGCCTTGGGCCTTCATGAAGCGTCGTCATCCTTGCATCTTCCTGGGCTTCTAATCTTCAAAGAGTCAATCCGGCTACATAAGGCCGGTTTACCTTCAGTAGTAATATCCCCACCATTAGGCCCCAGATTGGTTTGAACTTGTTCATGTCAATCTTCTACACTTAGGAAAAATCTTCCCTCATATCTTCACCTTGATCTTGTAAACCGCCGTGACGTCATACTTCCAGATTATGATAAAACGCCCGGACGTCATCCATCCGTTGATGTCGAAGATTACCTTCATTTAATGTGTATTCAGTCACCGAGGTGACACCTTTATTAACTTATCCATTTCTTGGGCTCCTAGATTCCCGCACTTGCCGTTTTAGCGCTTTGCCTTATAAATAGGGGCAGAGGACCCCTTTCTTTTCTTTCCGCTACCCATTCATCTCTTCTTCTTCCTCTCAACGACCCCGCACTCGAGCGCCGCCGTCAGCTTTGAACCTCGCCTCTGCTTCATCGTTGGCCGCTGCATCATCCTGTTCGCAACAGAGTTCCACGGCGCCCTTCCGCTGCTTCTGCGGTTGCAGTAAGTCCTTTCCCCCTCCTTTCCTAGATCCATTAGGGTTTCCTCGCTGTTCTTGAGGTGCATCAGAGCTTATAGCACTGTTCTTCCTTGGCCCGTAGATGAATGCTTCATAATTATCATATCCCTTGCCGTGATGAATCTTCTGTTAACCTCACAACTCCTTATACACAAAAAACTGTTGCAGTCCTTCATAAACTGTTTCGGGTCTTATCCTTTTTAGGTCGAAATATTTTGTTTTTCTGTCTTACCTTAGATCCGAAATTTTTATACATCTCTGTGAAATCTGTTTCTCCTCAGACCATCATAAGCGGTTTAACTTTGTATAATCAATCTGTACCATTAGCCCTCTGGTAAATCGGAAGGGCCTTTTACCTCCATAATTATATTCCGGTTTAGCAGTGTCTGAGTACCCCTATCGTAGTACTATCTTTTATGCATTATTGCACTGATCTCCGGTTTTGTCAGGACCCCGATTCCAAGTCACATCGATCTAGCCGGTAACACCTCATATCACTTTGCGGCCTCACGCACGGTATCCCATGGGTGTCGCCTTACCATGGCCCGGGACCATTTGCGCCTTTTGGCTCACGTATATGATAGTGTCGCTAGCATCCATATGACAGAGAACCCGGGCCGACATGGCTAGTCGTGAACCCAAAGCGGCACAGACCTATGGAGACAGGCATACATGAATCACATCGAACATGTCGGTCATCAACGAGTGATTCCGGGCTATAGCACTAGGCTAACAGGACTCCGGGGAACCCCGGGCTGTAGCAGGCTAGGCAGGACTCCAGAAGTCACCATGTGACATTTCCCCGAAGGGACAGACATAGGGACGAAGTGAAACACATGCCGGCCAGTCAAGTGTCCTGAACAGTAGTGTTGGGCTAGCAGGACTCCGGTGAACCGGGCTGTAGCGGACTAGTATGGCTCGAGGAACACTAGACTACATTTCCCCATAAGAAAGGCTGCCAAGGATAAACAACTAGATTGTCGGATCCCACTCATACCAAGCATTTCAATCATACACACAATATGCCCGATATGAGTACATACAACATGGCATCACAACAAAACTCTACAACTCAAGTACTTTATTTAAAGGCTACAGAGAGCCATACATAACATGTTCATACAGATAGGGGTCACATGACCCGACACTCAAGTCATACAAACATACAAGCACATGCGGAAGCAACTAGTCTGAGTACAGACTCTAGAAAGAAAGAAGGCTTCTCGAAGCCTGTCTATCTACATAGGGCCCTCCATGGCCAGGATCACCACCTGGGTGGCTAGTCACTCGTCGACGTCAAGGTCTACATAAAACCCATCGGAGGGGGCAGTGTTGTCGTCTGAAAACAATAAATAAGCAAACATGAGTACAAAGGTACTCAGCAAGTCTTACATCAGAACCTACTATACATGCTTATTCTCAAGAAGGCGGTGGGGTTGATGCAGCAAGCCAGCTTTGACTCTTGGCTAAGCTATCCTACGGAACTCCACCAGTAAAATAGTTTTCGCACACGAGTCCACTACTCACCAACACAATACTCCACCGGGGATCCTCCCTCGTCATCCTACGAGAGGGCCATCCTCGGTACTCACACTTATCTTGAGTCTTTTAGTAGTATCCATCAACTTGTCTATGAACTGTATAGGCAACCAAGTAGTCCTTTACCGCGGACGCGGCTATTCGAATAGTTTATACCCTGCAGGGGTGTACTTCGTCATACACGCTTTCACCACTTACCGCCGTTTACACGACATGTACTCGGCAACCTTCAAGCGGAAGCCCAGCGAGGGTGTCGGCCACGGCCTACCTAAACACTTAAGTCTCTAGTCCAGGTTTATCGCCTATCCAGGTTCCATCCGCAGGGAGTCCGGCCAGGTTTCCACATACGGCCCCGAACGATGTGAACAGGGTTCCTGAGACACCAAACGGGTGACTTGGTACACCGTGCCACGGTGTATCTACTGCAACATAGCCCACCCCTAGGGTCAGCGCTACGCACGGCCGCCAACACATAACCTACAAACACCAGGAACTAATTGCAACTCCTCGACAGAGTACTAGGTTGATAAAGAAGCCGAGAGGGTCCATTGGTTTCGGGCCCAATGTATGGTAGTAACTACATCTTAAATCACACATACAGATCTCAGTTCTTATGGACGGCCTCAATGAAACAACCCACCATGTACTCCTACATGGCCTCTCATCGATACCTTTACCAAAACATGTTCAATACATCCCTCATATTACCGACATGAGCATTTCACTCTAGCTCATCACCCAGATGAACCAGACCTGACTCAACTCTAAGCATAGCAGGCATAGCAAGGTAGGAATCACATACATGGCTCAATCAACTCCTACACATGCTAGTGGGTTTCATCTAGTTACTGTGGCAATGACAGGTCAGGCAAAGGATAAGGGTTCAACTACCGTAGCACACAACAGTTTGAATCGCGATGTCTTAATGCAGTAAGCAAGAGTAGGAGCGAGAACATGGGTTGTATCGGAATGATCAATGGTTGCTTGCCTGATGGAGTGGTAACGGGATACTGCCCTTCAGTTGGATAATCGTGAATATCCTCGAAGGCAGAACCTACCACGAAGAACACATCGGAACACAATCAACACATGACGATATGAAACAATATGATGCATGCTATGACATGGCAATATGATTGTGTCTTGGCCTAATGCAAGCTAAAATAGGAAGGGATGAACCCATTTGAATCAAAGATTCAAATATTAGCTCATTAAACATGGCATTTATAGTGCATTTCCTTATTTTGCTTAAACAGCAAGGTAAACTTGTTTTTTCATGCATGAAACCATTACAAATGGATAGATTGAATTTTTCTGATAATTTTTCATATATAATTTATCTCATTTGGAGCTATGGTTGAATTTCTATGAATTTTTGAAGTTTGAACTATTTTCTGGAATTTCCTGAATAAGAATAAATCCAAAAAATCAATTACTACGTCAGCAACGCGTCAGGGTGACGTCAGCAGGTCAAAGGCGCCAGTCCAGGTCAAACCTGACTGGTGGGGTCCACTGGTCAGTGTCTCTATGCACTAACTACGTTTAGTTAGCCTAATTGACTGGCAGGGCCCACTAGTCAGTGACTATACTAATTAACTAACCTATTTAGTTAGGACTAACAGAGTAATTAGTTGGACGGGGCCCGCATGTCGGAGAGAGAGGGGGGAGGTCAACCCACATCAGCAGGTTAACCTCGCCGGTCAACGGGTCAAAACCTGCCGGTGTTTAGCCGCCGGCGAGGCCAGACGCGGTGGCGCGCTGCGGAAATCGCCCACAGGGCACCAATTGATGCGCGGAGAGCAGCTACGGGTAGCTGGGAACGAACCGCGACGTTTGGTGGTGGTGGTTGGGCTCGGGGTGGCCGGAAACGTCGCCGGCGACGAGCCTTGCGGTCGCTGGAGTCGGGCGAAAGTGAGCCCGAGGCTACGGGGCACGGCGAGGCGTGTGGTGAGGTGCGTTGTGCCCCTAGGGATGCAGTGAAGTAGTTAGACTAGGTGGCGTGGCCGGTGTTTGGCCGGAGACACGTCAGCGACGAGCTCCACGGCGGCGCGTGCGGGTGAGCTTCGTGTGCTCGTTGTGGTGCACGAGAAGAAGAACGGGGAGGATGGGGAAGTGCAGCAGCTCACGGCGATCACGTAGAGGCAGACGGCGCGGTCGGGGACGAATCGATGCGGCGGCGACGTCGAAAGGGATCTCCGGCGATGCTCGGTGAAGATGAGGTCGAAGAAGACGTTGCAGAGCGTGTGAGCGCTCGGGGCTCAGCTGCTCGATGGAGTCGACGATGGCGGAGAGGATGGACACGGTGGTGCAACACGGGGACGACGGTGGACACGGTTTCATGGTGGCGCGAGCACGGCAGCGTCGGCCATGGCGGAGGAAGAGCGATGGAGAGGGACCAGGGGGAAAGTGCGGTGTCTGCGAGGTCGGGGGATGCAAGGGAGTTCGTCCCACATCGACAGGTCGACGAGGGGAGCGGCGAGGCGGCGGCAGCTACGTGGCGCGCATGCGGTGCTCGCCGTCGAGCACCTGCGTGCTTGGCCAAGCCAAGCTGCTCGCTGGCGGGGTGGCTGGGCTGGGCCGGCAGGTGGGCCTGGTAGGTGGCGCCAGGTAAGTTTTTCTGTTTTTCTGTTTTCTTTTCTATTTTTTTCTGTAGCTTTAGGGCTTTATTTAAAATACCTAGGCACTTTCTAAAATCCTGAAATAATTGTGGGCTCTGTTGGGATTATTCCTAACAGCCCTGACTTAATTCCATAATTATTTGAACATTTAAAATATTTATTAGCATTTAAATGTCCAAAGGAAACATACATATGATTTAATCTAGTGACCTTTTGTTGACCTAGAAAATTGTGCACCTATTTTGCCAGAGGTTCTAAGCCAAGGCAAAGAGGGTGAACATTATAGAAGGGCATTTCAGGTTCATTGAAATTATTTTTAGTAAACCCTAGCTGATTTCAAGAGGGGTGCTGGGGGTTCTGCCTTCCCCATTTCAAGTTTCTGATGAAAAATAAACATGATGCACACTCTAATGCATGGACTAGCTAGGGTGTGACAACTCACCCCCACTCAAAAGAATCTCGTCCCGAGATTTAGGATCCTCTGGGAAGAAGGTGGGGTACTCGAGTCGAAGACGATCCTCCCTTTTCCAAGTGGCTTTTTCCTCGGAATGATGTGACCATTGAACCTTGAGAAACTTGATATTATGACATCAAGTGGTACGCTCGGCTTGATCAAGGATACGAACGGGATATTCCCGATAAGAGAGGTTATCTTGTAGATCAAGCGTTTCATGGTCCACTCCACGGATAGGATCCGCAAAGCAACGCCTGAGTTGTGAAACGTGGAAGACATCGTGAACTCTGGAAAGATGCGGAGGTAGTTCCAATTGGTAGGCAACTTCTCCTCGTTTAGCACGAATGCGAAAGGGTCCAATGTAACGAGGAGCCAATTTGCCTTTGATACCGAAATGATGGGTTCCCTTTAACGGGGTAACCCGAAGGTAAGCCTTCTCGTTGACTTCATAAGTCATAGGCTTATGTTTATGATCATATTGACTCTTTTGACGAGATTGGGCTGTTTTCAATTTCTCACGAATAATGCGAACCTGCTCTTCTGCTTCCTGAATCATATCCGGGCCAAAGAGTTATCTTTCCCCGGTTTCTGACCAGTTAAGAGGCGTTCGGCATTTTCGTCCATAAAGAACTTCGAAAGGAGCTTTGCCCAAGCTAGCTTGATAACTATTGTTATAAGCAAACTCCGCGAATGGAAGGCATTTCTCCCAACTCATTCCGAACGAGATAACAGAAGCTCGGAGCATATCTTCCAGAATTTGATTCACTCGCTCTACTTGACCACTTGATTGGGGATGGAAGGCGGTACTAAAGGAGAGACGAGTTCCATAGCATTTTGGAAACTTTCCCAAAATCGAGAGGTGAAGAGACTCCCACGGTCTAAGTTAATTTCCAATGGAACACCATGAAGAGACACTATTCGGGAGATGTATAACTCAGCTAGCTGGCTAGCGGTGATACTCTCACGAACAGGTAGAAAGTGGGCTACTTTGGAAAGTCGGTCAATCACAACGAAGATGGCATTATTCCCTCTCTTGGTCCTGGGAAACCCAGTGATGAAATCCATACTGATTTTATCCCATTTCCATTCAGGAATAGCCAAAGGTTGAAGGGTGCCAGCAGGCCGTTGATGCTCTGCTTTAACACGACGACAAACGTCGCAATTAGCAATGTATTGAGCGATTTCTCTCTTCATCCTAGTCCACCAAAACCTCTGGCGTAGGTCTTGATAAATTTTGGTACTACCGGGATGAATGGTGAGAGGGGATTCATGAGCTTCCTTAAGGATCAGTCGCCTCAGGTTTCGCGCCTTTGGAACCACTAGGCGATTCCCAAAGTATACGACACCTTGATCATCAATGGAGAAACAATTCGCGACTCCTTTCTTAATGTTTCTCTTAATACGGGAGATTCCCGGATCTACCTTCTGTGCCTTGATGATCTGATCCGTAGGGGTAGGTTCCGCCACCAGGGTGGATAGGAATCTTCGAGGAACAATGTGAAGGTTTAGCTTACGAAATTCCTCATGGAGAAATGGTTGACTTTGTTGTAACATCAGGTTGTTACAATAGGACTTACGGCTTAGCGCATCAGCCATGACATTGGCTTTGCCTGGGGTGTAAGTTATTCCTAAGTCGTAGTCCAAGATCAACTCGACCCAACGTCGTTGCCTGAGATTCAAATCTGGTTGGGTGAAGATATATTTCAAACTTTGGTGATCGGTGAAGATCTCGCAAGGATTACCGAGAAGGTAATGTCGCCAGGTTTTAAGTGCATGGACTACAGCTGCAAGTTCTAGATCATGTGTAGGATAATTTTCGTCATGTGGGTGTAATTGCCGTGAAGCATAGGCAATTACTTGACGATCTTGCATGAGTATGCAACCTAGTCCTTGTCGCGAGGCGTCGTAATAGATAATAAAGTCCTTGGAGAAGTCTGGTGGTACCAGTACGGGGGCAGATGTCAGGCGTCTTTTCAGTTCTTGAAAACTGATCTCGCACTGTGGAGTCCACTCGAAATTTTTATCTTTCTTGAGGAGTTCAGTTAGAGGTTTAGCAACCTTGGAGAAATTTTCGACGAAGCGGCGGCAATAGCTCGCTAAGCCAAGGAAGCTCCGAACTTGCTTGATCGTCTCAGGTGGAGTCCAATCAAGTACGGCTTGAACTCGCTCGGGATTGACAGCAATACCCTTACCAGAGATTACATGGCCTAGATAGGTCACTTCTGGCAACCAAAATTCACACTTGGAGAATTTGGCATAAAGGCGATGCTCTCGAAGTTTCATCAATACCAGCCTTAGATGTACGGCATGTTCCTCTTCATTCTTGGAGTAGATGAGTATGTCATCAAGGTATACTACGACGAATTTATCCAAGTACTCCATGAAGACCGAGTTCATTAACCGAGAGAAGGTAGCCGGGGCATTGGTTAAACCGAAGGACATGACGGTGTACTCGTATTGGCCATAATGAGTAACAAAGGCCGTTTTGGGAATGTCCCTGTATCTGATTTTGATTTGATGGTAACCCAACCTCAAATCCATCTTGGAGAATACTGAGGATCCAGCGAGCTGATCATACAGATTGTTGATCCTGGGAAGTGGATATTTGTTCTTGATGGTGACCAAGTTGACAGGTCGGTAATCCACAACCATTCGATCCGTTCCATCCTTCTTCTTAACGAAGAGGACGGGGCAAGCCCAAGGAGAGGAACTAGGACGGATGAAACCCTTGTTCAAGGACTCATCGAGTTGGTTCTTAAGCTCGGCTAGTTCTAGGGGTGCCATCTTGTAAGGTCTTCTAGAAATTGGAACTGTTCCTGGAACAAGGTCTATCACAAACTCGACATCCCTGTCAGGTGGAACACTTGGCAGTTCTTCTGGAAAGACATCCGGAAAGTCTCGGACTACCAGAACATCTTCAAGGTCTGGAAGGGGGTTGGCATTTAGGGAGTAAAGTTGGCGCTTGGCCACTCGAGTTAAGACATTAACTGTCTTGCCCGAGGGGTGGGTAAGTTGAACGGTTCTAGTGGCACAATCGATCTTAGCATAATGAGCTGACATTCAGTCCATACCCAAGATGATATTTATGTCGGAGGACTTGAGAGCTATTAAGGATGCAAGGAAGACAAGTCTATCGACAAGAATTTTGTTCCCATGGCTTACTCTAGAAGTTTGCCATTTGGAACCCGGAGTTTGAATTACCATGGAAGTGGGCATGTCGCAGAATGTCGTGTTATGCAATCGAGCATAGTTCTCGGATATGAATGAATGAGATGCTCCAGTATCGAAAAGAACAGATGCCGGATGGCAGTTAACAAGGAGCGTACCAAGGACGACGTTAGGATCCTCATGAGCCTCCTCGGCTGAAGCATAATTGACATGGCCACGTGCAGTGGTGGCCGGCTTGGCGTAGAAAGTCTTCCCCGCTGGCTTACCACGGCCAACGGACTTTCCAGTTTGATTGGGGTTGTTGTTCTGGGGACACTCTCGGCTATAGTGACCCGGCTCTCCACACTTGAAGCATGTCACCACATTGGGGCGTGGAGCGGCATTAGCAGCAGGGCCACCATAGGGCTTGGGCGGTGCAAATTGTTGGTTGGGACGAGGCGCCTCAAAGGATGGCCTCGGAATGAACCTAGGTGGCAGTGCCGTGCTTGGAATCCACACTCGGCGCTTCTGAGCCCCAGAGCCGGATGAAGAGCCAAAATCACGGGAGTGCTTGCGTGAAGTGTCATAATAAGTCTGGCCTGTCTCAGCACTGATGGCTTTATTGACCAACTTCTGAAAGGATGTGCACTCGTGCAGACGGAGATCGCGGCGAAGCTCAGGGCTAAGTCCCTTGCGGAACCTTGCCTGCTTCTTAGCGTCAGTAGATACCTCTTCAGGAGCATAACGTGCCAGATTCCCGAATTCACGACTGTAAGCATCCACAGTCAGTCTTCCTTGGGTGAAGTTGCAGAACTCCTCCCTTTTGCGATCCATGAGACCTTCCGGAATGTGATGCTCACGGAAAGCCTCACTGAATTTAGCCCAAGTAGTGATTTGACTGACCGAGCGCATAGCTTCGAAGTTTTCCCACCAAAGGCTAGCAGGGCCTTCGAGGTGATAGGCAGCATATGTAACCTTGTCGGCTTCGGCTACGTTGGCAGAACGTAGCTTGTGGGTGATGCTGCGAAGCCAGTCATCCGCGTCGAGGGGCTCGACGGAATGGTTGAACTTTGGTGGGTACAGCTTGATAAAGTCATTGATTGACACCAAGTCATTTCGTGGGTGGCGTGCAGTGTTCTGCTCAATCCGCTCCAGCAGGCGGTTAGTCTCACGCTTGTTTCTTTCCGCCTCTAGCATCACTTCGGCCAGAGAAGGCGGGTGAGGCAGATTTTCACCTCTAGCTACACTGGCTTCCCCCTGCTCCGGGACAGCAGGGTTGCCGCGGGTGTTGACCATCCTAGGAGAAAACAAGACAACGGTTTAGACAAGGATGGCTCAAACTTAGCAAGGAAGTGCAGAATGTAATGGATAACATGGAATGCAGAGATGTTCATCCGTATGTCATGGTAATATAAAACTACCATATATATACCAACGGTCATACACATCATACATAGTTTAGTACAAGCCTAGGCTACAGTACAACTATGATGAAAGACGTTGCATCTCATCGGAGGCATTCCAAGCTCCTATACATTATTTGTCTACACCTCCGGAATCGATTACACGCCAAGTCATATTCCACAAGTCACGCAGGACAGTGGAGATACAACTACTACAATACTAGTGGTATTACTACTAACTCAGACAGCTCCGTAGTAGTCCTCATAGAAGTCACCTCCATAGCCTGGAAGTTCAACGTGACCATCCGGAAACAGACGGTCCTGAGGAGCCTGTGGACCATAGGGGCTAGGATGAGGTCTTGGACCAACAAACGGTGGCCTGCGAGGACCACGGGGTGGGGTGATGCCTCCCACATCACGCCAATCCACCATGTCTGGCAGAGCTGATCTCACAGGATACAGATCCCTTGTATCCATACATCCAGCTTGCACCGCAGGTGCAAACCGAGTCAATGTGGCCCAATGATCAGCACGGGTATTGAAAAGCTCCAACCTCAAGGCCCGATTCTCTCGGTCCTTATCTTCGAGCATCTCGGCAGTGGTACGAGTTAATGAGTCCTCCTGAGTGGAGTCAGCATAGATGGCCTGAAGATACCCTTGCGCTCCCAGAAGTGAAGCTGGCATGTAACGTAAGTCGGTGTTCCGAAGCAGGCCAGTTCAGACTCGCATGATGGTCATCATGGAATAGGCAGCATCCTGCACAGCCATCTCAACGGTAACCCCGAGTCCATAGGAACAGTGAAGGGGCTCGGTAGATCCAGGATAACAAGGAAATATCCTGATGGTGCAGAAATACTGGCTTTGGTTAAAGTCGCGGAACTGCTCTTCGACAGTGTATTCGGGATACCAACGGTAACCTGTCTCGATCATGACCCGGACTAACATAGCAGTATGACCGGGCACGTCGAGGCACCTGGTCAGGCGAACCACTTGGTTTTGAGGACGGTTGGCCATTTGAAAGCACAACCACAATGCAAAGACATTAGAATTTCTAGGGAAAATTGGACAGCATAACGGCTGTAAATGCTCAGAAAAAGATTTGAGACATCCACAACAGTTCACAATACCACTCAACAACATCATATCAAGGTTCTGATTCAATTAGCAACATACTAAGAATAGTAGAAACTAAACTGGGACTTGTAACAACAATCCTATAAGCTACTACGGATTAGTAACACGTGAACCTGATAGAGGAAGAGAGCCTAGTCCTTAACCCACGTTGAATGAGGAGAGAATGACTCAGATCAGAGGCATAGGTAAAGGAGTAAAAGAACCTTACGTTCCCTCCCACAATCAATTCCCCTACATATAACTAGAGCATTTCTAGACTCGACATCGACCAGTTTGGCTCAACGAACCTACAGGCAGTTCGGCTCTGATGCCAACGCTGTCAGGACCCCGATTCCAAGTCACATCGATCTAGCCGGTAACACCTCATATCACTTTGCGGCCTCACGCACGGTATCCCATGGGTGTCGCCTTACCATGGCCCGGGACCGTTTGCGCCTTTTGGCTCACGTATATGATAGTGTCGCTAGCATCCATATGACAGAGAACCCGGGCCGACATGGCTAGTCGTGAACCCAAAGCGGCACAGACCTATGGAGACAGGCATACATGAATCACATCGAACATGTCGGTCATCAACGAGTGATTCCGGGCTGTAGCACTGGGCTAACAGGACTCCGGGGAACCCCGGGCTGTAGCAGGCTAGGCAGGACTCCAGAAGTCACCGTGTGACATTTCCCCGAAGGGACAGACATAGGGACGAAGTGAAACACATGCCGGCCAGTCAAGTGTCCTGAACAGTAGTGTTGGGCTAGCAGGACTCCGGTGAACCGGGCTGTAGCGGACTAGTATGGCTCGAGGAACACTAGACTACATTTCCCCATAAGAAAGGCTGCCAAGGATAAACAACTAGATTGTCGGATCCCACTCATACCAAGCATTTCAATCATACACACAATATGCCCGATATGAGTACATACAACATGGCATCACAACAAAACTCTACAACTCAAGTACTTTATTTAAAGGCTCCAGAGAGCCATACATAACATGTTCATACAGATAGGGGTCACATGACCCGACATTCAAGTCATACAAACATACAAGCACATGCGGAAGCAACTAGTCTGAGTACAGACTCTAGAAAGAAAGAAGGCTTCTCGAAGCCTGTCTATCTACATAGGGCCCTCCATGGCCAGGATCACCACCTGGGTGGCTAGTCACTCGTCGACGTCAAGGTCTACATAAAACCCATCGGAGGGGGCAGTGTTGTCGTCTGAAAACAATAAATAAGCAAACATGAGTACAAAGGTACTCAGCAAGTCTTACATCAGAACCTACTATACATGCTTATTCTCAAGAAGGCGGTGGGGTTGATGCAGCAAGCCAGCTTTGACTCTTGGCTAAGCTATCCTACGGAACTCCACCAGTAAAATAGTTTTCGCACACGAGTCCACTACTCACCAACACAATACTCCACCGGGGATCCTCCCTCGTCATCCTACGAGAGGGCCATCCTCGGTCACACTTATCTTGAGTCTTTTAGTTAGTATCCATTAACTTGTCTATGAACTGTATAGGCAACCAAGTAGTCCTTTACCGCGGACGCGGCTATTCGAATAGTTTTATACCCTGCAGGGGTGTACTTCTTCATACACGCTTTCACCACTTACCGCCGTTTACACGACATGTACTCGGCAACCTTCAAGCGGAAGCCCAGCGGAGGGTGTCGGCCACGGCCTACCTAAACACTTTAGTCTCTAGGTCAGGTTTATCGCCTATCCAGGTTCCATCCGCAGGGAGTCCGGCTGTTTCCACATACGGCCCCGAACGATGTGAACAGGGTTCCCGAGACACCAAACGGGTGACTCGGTACACCGTGCCACGGTGTATCTACCGCAACATAGCCCACCCCTAGGGTCAGCGCTACGCACGGCCGCCAACACATAACCTACAAACACCAGAAACTAATTGCAACTCCTGGACAGAGTACTAGGGTGATTAAGAAGCCGAGAGGGTCCATTGGTTTCGGGCCCAATGTACGGTAGTACAGCATCTTAAATCACACATACAGATCTCAGTTCTTATGGACGGCCTCAATGAAACAACCCACCATGTACTCCTACATGGCCTCTCATCGATACCTTTACCAAAACATGTTCAATACATCCCTCATATTACCGACATAAGCATTTCACTCTAGCTCATCACCCAGATGAACCAGACCTGACTCAACTCTAAGCATAGCAGGCATAGCAAGGTAGGAATCACATACATGGCTCAATCAACTCCTACACATGCTAGTGGGTTTCATCTAGTTACTGTGGCAATGACAGGTCAGGCAAAGGATAAGGGTTCAACTACCGTAGCACACAGCAGTTTGAATCGCGATGTCTTAATTCAGTAAACAAGAGCAGGAGCAAGAACATGGGTTGTATCGGAATGATCAATAGTTGCTTGCCTGATGGAGTGGTAACGGGATACTGCCCTTCAGTTGGATACTCGTGAATATCCTCGGAGGCAGAACCTACCACGAAGAACACATCGGAACACAATCAACACATGACGATATGCAACAATATGATGCATGCTATGACATGGCAATATGATTGTGTCTTGGCCTAATGCAAGCTAAAATAGGAAGGGATGAACCCATTTGAATAAAAGATTCAAATATTAGCTCATTAAACATGGCATTTATAGTGCATTTCCTTATTCTGCTTAAACAGCAAGGCAAACTTGTTTTGTCATGCATGAAACCATTACAGATGGATAGAT
Organism: Triticum urartu; assembly: GCF_003073215.2. NCBI lineage: Eukaryota > Viridiplantae > Streptophyta > Magnoliopsida > Poales > Poaceae > Triticum > Triticum urartu. The sequence goes on along the minus strand of NC_053022.1, from coordinate 404,692,155 downwards.
TGAATTTTTCTGATATAATTTATCTCATTTGGAGCTATGGTTGAATTTCTATGAATTTTTGAAGTTTGAACTATTTTCTAGAATTTCCTGAATAAGAATAAATCCAGAAAATCAATTACTGCGTCAGCAACACGTTTGGGTGACGTCAGCAGGTCAAAGGCGCCAGTCCAGGTCAAACCTGACTGGTGGGGTCCACTGGTCAGTGTCTCTGTGCACTAACTACGTTTAGTTAGCCTAATTGACTGGCAGGGCCCACTAGTCAGTGACTATACTAATTAACTAACCTATTTAGTTAGCACTAACAGAGTAATTAGTCGGACGGGGCCCGCATGTCGGAGAGAGAGAGGGGGGAGGTCAACCCACGTCAGCAGGTCAACCTCGTCGGTCAGCGGGTCAAAACCTGCCAGCGTTTAGCCGCCGGCGAGGCCAGACGCGGTGGCGCGCTGCGGAAATCGCCCACATGTCACCAATTGATGCGCGGAGAGCAGCTACGGGTAGCTGGGAACGAACCGCGGCTTTTGGTGGTGGTGGTTGGGCTCGGGGTGGCCGGAAACGTCGCCGGCGACAAGCCTTGCGGTCGCCGGAGTCGGGCGAAAGTGAGCCTGAGGCTACGGGGCACGGCGAGGCGTGTGGTGAGGTGCGTTGTGCCCCTAGGGATGCAGTGAAGTAGTTAGACTAGGTGGCGTGGCCGGTGTTTGGCTGGAGACACGTCGGCGACGAGCTCCACGGCGGCGCGTGCGGGTGAGCTTCGTGTGCTCGTTGTGTTGCATGAGAAGAAGAACGAGGAGGATGGGGAGGTGCAGCAGCTCACGGCGATCACGTAGAGGCAGACGGCGCGGTCGGGGACGAGTCCATGTGGCGGCGACGTCAAAAGGGATCTCCGGCGATGCTCGGTGAAGATGAGGTCGAAGAAGACGTTGCAGAGCGTGTGGGTGCTTGGGGCACAGCTGCTCAATGGAGTTGACGATGGCGGACAGGACGGACACGGTGGTGCAACACGGGGACGACGGTGGACGCGGTTTCACGGTGGCGCGAGCACGGCAGTGTCGGCCATGGCGGAGGAAGAGCGATGGAGAGGGACCAGGGGGAAAGTGCGGTGTCTGCGAGGTCGGGGGATGCAAGGGAGTTCGTCCCACGTCGACAGGTCGACGAGGGGAGCGGCGAGGCGGCGGCAGCTACGTGGCGCGCATGCGGTGCTCGCCGTCGAGCACCTGCCTGCTTGGCCAAGCCAAGCTGCTCGCTGGCGGGGTGGCTGGGCTGGGCCGGCAGGTGGGCCTGGTAGGTGGCGCCAGGTAAGTTTTTCTGTTTTTTTGTTTTCTTTTCTATTTTTTTCTGTAGCTTTAGGGCTTTATTTAAAATACCTAGGCACTTTCTAAAATCCTGAAATAATTGTGGGCTCTGTTGGGATTATTCCTAACAGCCCTGACTTAATTCCAGAATTATTTGAACATTTAAAATATTTATTAGCATTTAAATGTCCAAAGGCAACATACATATGATTTAATCCAGTGACCTTTTGTTGACCTAGAAAATTGTGCACCTATTTTGCCAGAGGTTCTAACCCAAGGCAAAGAGGGTGCACATTTTAGAAGGGCATTTCAGGTTCATTGAAATTATTTTTAGTAAACCCTAGTTGATTTCAAGAGGGGTGCGGGGGGTTCTGCCTTCCCCATTTCAAGTTTCTGATGAAAAATAAACATGATGCACACTCTAATGCATGGACTAGCTAGGGTGTGACAGGTTTATGCCATGTCCTCTATCAGTATGTTTCTAACTCCATTGTATCTTGCATATAATCATGCTTGATTTATAAACCGGCCTTTCATTTTCAGCTTGTTTGTTTCGCAATGGCCAAGCAATTCACTGCCTGCAATTGGGCTCGTTCCCGGATTACTGAGACTCAGTTGAATGAGATGGTCAGCATCGGCTCCCTGCCTAAGAAAACTGAAATCAAATGGCGAGTTCCAGGAACGGAAAATCCTCCAACCCCAAGGCAGGGCGAAGTGGTGGTCTTTGTTGACCATATAGGCTGTGGCTTCAAACCGCCAGGGTCAAAGTTTTATCGAGATGTTCTTGCGAGCTTCCAACTTCATCCGCAAGATATTGGTCCCAACTCAGTTTCCAATTTATGCAACTTCTAGGTCTTCTGTGAAGTATATTTACAAGAAGAACCAACTACAGAACTATTCCGGGATTTCTTTCACTTAAACCGGCGCACAGAGTTTGTAAATGGCCCGAACACAGAACTTGGTGGTGTCTCAATTCAAAAGCGGAAAGAAGTTGAATTTCCTCATGCCAAACATCATAGCCACCCAAAGGAATGGAACCAAACTTGGTTTTATTGCAGAGACACTTCACCCGAAGATGAAAATCCCCTCCCCAGCTTTCGTGATCACAGACTATCCAACACCCAACCAATGCCACAACGCCTGAGCTCTTTAGAAAGGGCGAAATACGCTCCACAACTCGCCAAACTCCAGGCCTTTATGGCGAACGGTTTAACAGGCATGGACTTTGTGCGCTGTTGGATATCCTGGAGTATCTTGCCGCTAAGCCGGCGTCCCGGTTTAATGTGTGAATACACCAATGAGGTTGATGACCCTCAACGCCATTGCAACATCCAATTATCTGAGGAAGAAGTGACTGAAGGTGTAAAGAAGATTCTGAAATGAATCGGAACTGATCTGTAGTCAAACCGGTCTGAGTCCCTTCTATGCCAAGAACAAACCGCCTGCTGTAAGCATTATACTTCCCCTTCATCTCTAATATTTTTAGCTTATGCAACCTATAATCCTTCTTCTTTGTATATAGGGAGATGACCCCTTCTGGAAATGGAAGACAGTAAAGAAAGCGGCAAAGCCGACTGGAGACAAAGCGGTCAAGCCATCCCGCCCAAAAACCAAAGCTATGAAACGGACGTCAAAGCGGAAAAGGGCTGACCGGATTAACATGGAGCTTGATGATGACACTGATGATCCAGAAGTTGAGGTAGAACTTGACTCACTTGGCTCTCTTTTCATGAATCTCATTAACAACGATCTTCCTCAGGAGGACGCAGAAGCTAGTCAAGCTGATGATGTAGAGGTAATTACCCTTTCCTCCGGTTCAGACTCTATGCCAACATAAAAAAAACCCGTCAAGCAGTCCGGAAAGTAAGATTTTCTCATCCTCTTGCTCACTTGGATCCAACATTTATTATGAAGACTCAGCAGCATGAAGCTCGCCGGACAACCTGGCACAGTGGCCAACAGGTCACTTCAGCCGGTTTACCTGATACTCTAGTTCGGAAGCGTCGGTCTGAGGTCTCTCCTACTTCTGACCATTCTTACCCCAAGGCAGGTTATTTCAGACATCCTCTTAACTCGTCCGATTCAAATTATCAGGTGACACCTCCTTCATCTTCTAGTGAATCAACAGCAACTCAACTCCCCCCTTTGAAAACTGTGGCCTGGTAAGTTGTAAAAACCTTTCCTTTCAATGCGTCATAAATCCTTTGAATAGGATGTTAATCCTCTTTTATTCTGTTTCCAGGGACAAAGCCAGACCCAGCAAGAAAGCTCGGACCACCAATTCTCTCGAAGATCCGATCGCCGAAGAAGAAGAACCAAAAGGTGAACCGGAACAAACTTGTGAACCGGAAAGCCCTCATCCTGAAGCTGCTTCTGATAACCCGCCCCTTGAAGGCCAAAATATTGATGAACCAGCAGACGCTGATCCTGTCGCGCTTGATGCTGAACCGACAGAACCAAACCGGGCTAGTCCGGTGAAAGATGCTGAAATTCCAATATCATCAACCAAAAACCCTGAAGGCCAAGGTGATGATGTTATTATTACTGGAATGGGCCACAGCTCTCCTGGCCATCCCGTCATTTTGGCTCAACACAATGCCGAAGAAGAGCAAGCTGCCAGGGAGAAAGGTAAATGGATCAACGATTTATCAAGCTATGGTCATCTTAACGCCGATGAGCTCCATTCTGGCTTCTTGAACCATCTGCACTCAAACCGAGATTATGAAGCCGGTTTGGTGAACTTGATGAAAGAGCGATATGAGGTAAATTCCTATCCCTTTGTTTATTGATTTATAGCTGAAATACTATCCCAAGTAGCCCCCAAGGGCCATTTTATGATTATTAATCATAAACCGGGTCTTTGTAACACTTTAAGCTTCTCATCATTGATCCTTGCAATGGCAGGTCTCTAATAATAGATAAGCCTCATCTTAAAATAATTAGATAACTTTCTGTAGCATAGCCCCCAAAGGCCGGTTTAACTTGGCAAGTTAGTCCAGTTTTTAATCCACACATCCGTTTTAGAACAGACGCACATTAGCCCCCAAGTGTCAAGGATAATGCTTGCATTGTTCTAGAGACTTGCATAAAGTGTAGTACTTGAGAGCAAATAGACATTAGCCCCCAAGTATGAAGTGCATAACTTGTTATACGCTTTGTACTTAGCACATATATATGTTGTTTGTTTAATATACCTTCAACGTGGCAGGCTGAACTGAGAAGCAAGGATGCCCGAAATTCTGACTTGCAAGAGAATGTGAAGTCACAACAAGCCGAGGCTGAAAAAGCCAAAGAGGAGCTGACCCAGGCCCTGGCCGTGATGGAAAAGTTGAAAGGATCTTTCAACAAAGATCGTCCTGACTGGGAAACCAAGAAATCCGGTTTAACCGATAGAGCTGTAGACGTCGAGGCAGCCCTGAAGCCAGTGGTTGATGAACTAGCCGGTTTGAAACGCCAAATCAATGCTATGACCTCTGCTATCTTTGGTAAGTGCCTGCTTATGTGTGTTGCGCAAGTCGATGAACCTTACAACTGACCAAAATGTTGATAAAATCTTTGGCATGCACTCGGATCGCTCATCTTGGTACAGATATGCGGATGAATCTCAAAGCGGCATACACATTGGTTGAACAGCTATACTCTGGGTCTCAGCGGGCTATTAGCATGGCAGCTTATAACAAACCGGCCCCAACTTTGATTAAAGAAACGCTTGAGAAGTTGGCCATGTTACCAGCCCGCATCGCCGAGTTGAAGAAAGCAGCTGCCAGAGCCGGAGCTTTAACTGCACTTATTCGAGCAAAAGCCTGGATTCCAGATCTTGAAGCGGAGGACATCATTAAAGGGTACCCAGGAGTTAAAGAAGATGGTTCCAAGTTTGATAAGGATGATCTCTGGTGGCTAACCAAACAGATGCGGCCAGTAGCCAGCAAGTTGGCCGATGATACAGATTTGTCTCATTTTCAACCGTTTTACAATGCGGAGCGGAAGAGGCAGCCGACCGACATCCATGAAGTTGAAGAACTTGTGCCTCCGATTCGTAAGCACACTTATGCTCCTGATATTAACCCCTCCAATCTTATCCATGAAGAAGTAGTGTTTCAAGATTTAACTGGAATCGATTGGTCAACGGTTGATTTCTAGCGTCTGGGAGGGACGAAGAAGTGCCCACACCAACTGACCCTCAACCATCAAACCGTCCAGACGAAGCGTCCTAAACCGGTCACCGATTTACTGTCCACTGTGTGCCGATCATGTGACACAATTATGCCATTGGAGCCGCTTTGAAGGCTTCTTGTAATAGGATAACCAAAACTCCGTTTATTGCCATGCCATCGACCATGTTTTGTAATGCCTCATGACAACTTGTGCCACCCTTTGGGATATATTTATGCATAACCCATGATGAATTGTGTTCCTGGGTTCAACAACTTAAAAGTGTCTAGCGGTTTACCGCTAGACGGGTCAATATATCCAGGAAGTGTACATGACATAGATGAAATGATCAAAGTGTTTGTACAAAAAGCAATATACATAACATACCTCATTGGTTGACCAACGGTGTATACGACAAAGGTGTTAATACCAATCCGGAACGTTGATAACCTTATCTCTGTATTACCGGTTTATATATAAAACCGGACCGGGATAACTACCGGGTTTTCTTTATAACACTGGTGATTTAGTCAAACCAGACCAGGTCAATAAACACCGGTTTATAACTGATCCTGTGCCAACAACTTGTAGTTGAAAAGCAAGCCGTGTCAAGGACGCCGGCTTATCAAAAAATACATATGAACTTCAACAAATAAAACGCAAAAAAGGAAAATATGCAAGGCTTTTTACGAGCTGCCAGGCTCCAAATCGAGGCTTTTCATGGGCTGCCAGGCCTCTGAGTCAAACCATTTAACAAAGCCTTTTAAGATGGGCCTCCAATTAACCAATCATGGTTTTAACTTTGACAAGTTCAGGGTCTATAAAAGATTGACATGTCAAACGTTCAATGGGTCATACCAGGATTACCTGGACAGGAGTGGCTTACTTGATGAAGGCAGGTTAACCCGGGTTTTTAGGTGAATACACCAGGCTTCCAAGCCGTGGCTTGATAGCCAATTACAAGGGTCCTTTCAAACTCTTTGTTGCTTGCACAAACAGCCCCCAAGTAACTTTGTGAGCTGTTCTCAGTGGGTGCCCATGTTTGAGTTTGTGCTTTGTGCAACACTCTCTTTGGCCCCACATGATTTCCTTTCTGGCTAAACGCCTATCGAGAGGTGTAGCTATGGTGTGATAACAACCAAGCCCACTAGTGATATCCCTTTGTCATTTCAAACCGATCAAGAGGTGTTAGCTATGGTTTAGATATGACCAAGCCCCCTAGTGACATTCTTTATATCCGTGCGGCTGTCGAGACCGGTTTAACAAAAATTCCGATTTGTCAGTAGAAACTCTTGTAAGCACACACATGATGTAAGAAGAACATAGACCCCGCTTTAATAGAGGCTCCGGTTTATTATATAATATATACATCGTCATAAATATGTACACATGAAGAGCCTATGGCTCAAGTATAGTAAGGCCGAAGAACAGCTATGTTCCATGGACGCTTGGTCTCCTCCTCTGATTGACATGAGTCTTTATGCTCTCGAACATCAATGAGGTAGTAAGACCCGTTGTGCAGATTTTTGCTGACCACAAAGGGTCCTTCCCAAGGTGGGGATAATTTGTGCATATCAGTCTGATCCTGGATGAGCCGGAGCACCAAATTGCCTTCTTGAAAGGTCCTGGTTTTAACCCAGCGGCTGTGATAACGTCAGAGATCTTGTTGATAAATCACCAATCGTGCTGCTGCAAGATCACGCTCTTCATCCAACAGGTCCAGAGAATCCTGATGTGCCTTCTCATTATCAGCTTCAACATAAGCTGTCACACAGGGCGAATCGTGACGGATGTCACTAGGAAGAACGGCCTCCGCTCCATAGACCATGAAGAAAGGTGTGTAACCCGCAGACCTATTGGGTGTGGTGTTGATGCTCCATAACACAGAAGGTAGCTTCTCAACCCAATAACCCGGCGTCCGCTTTAAGGGAACCATAAGCCTGGAGTTGATACCCCGTAGAATTTCTTGATTTGCCCTCTCTACTTGACCATTAGATTGGGGGTGAGCCACCGACGCTAGATCGAGCCGGATGTGCTCATGTTGACAAAATTCTTCCATCTCCCCCTTTGACAAGTTAGTACCATTATCTGTTATAATGCTGTGTGGTAAGCCTAACCGGAATATCACCTTCTTGATAAATTGAACCACTGTGGCTGCATCACACTTGCTGACTGGCTCTGCCTCCACCCATTTGGTGAATTTATCAACTGCTACTAATAGGTGGGTCATTTTGTCCTTAGAGCGCTTGAAGGGTCCAACCATATCAAGCCCCCAAGTTGCAAACGGCCACGTAATTGGAATCATCCGCAACTCTTGAGCGGGAACGTGCGCACGGCGGGCAAATTTTTGACACCCGTCACATCTCTTGACTAAATCCTCCGCATCAGCATGCGCCGTCAACCAGTAAAAACCGTGGCGAAAAGATTTAGCAACCAAAGACTTTGAACAGGCGTGGTGACCGCAATCCCCTTCATGGATTTCTCGCAAAATCTCACAACCTTCTTGAGCAGAAACACAACGCTGAATTGCTCCTGAAACGCTGTAGCGATGTAACTCCCCGTTGAGTATGGTCATGGACTTGGAACGCCGGATTATCTGCCGGGCCAACGTTTCATCGTCTGGTAACTCACCCCGGTTCATGTAAGCCAGATATGGGATTGTCCAATCCGGTATGGCATGCAGAGCTGCTACCAACTGAGCCTCCGGATCAGGAATAGCCAAATCTTCTTCGGTTGGCACGTTGACTGACGGATTATGCAACACATCAAGAAAGACGTTGGGCGGGACTGGTTTACTTTGTGAACCAAGACGACTTAAAGCGTCCGCCGCTTCATTCTTCCGCTGGTCTATATGGTCCACCTGATAACCCTTAAAGTGACCAGCCACTTTGTCCACCTCTCGCCGATATGAAGCCATGAGTGGGTCCTTAGAATCCCAAGTGCCAAACACCTGCTGAGCCACTAGATCTGAATCGCCGAAGCACTTAACCCGGCTCAAATTCATCTCCTTAGTCATTCGAAGACCGTGGAGCAAAGCCTCATATTCAGTTGCATTGTTAGTACAAGGGAACATTAAACGGAGGACATAACAAAACTTGTCACCTCGTGGGGAAGTTAGTATGACTCCAGCCCCCGAGCCTTCCAACTGTCTGGATCCATCAAAATGAATAGTCCAATATGTATTATCTGGTTTCTCTTTAGGTGCCTGTAACTCCGTCCAATCATTGATGAAGTCCACGAGCGCCTGGGATTTGATCGCTGTGCGGGGTATATATTTGAGCCCATGAGGTCCAAGCTCAATAGCCCACTTGGCAATCCGGCCAGTTGCTTCTCTGTTTTGAATGATATCGCCCAAAGGAGCTGAACTGACCACTGTGATGGGATGGCCCTGAAAATAATGTTTAAGCTTCTGGCTTGACATAAATACTCCATACACCAGCTTTTGCCAATGTGGATACCTCTGCTTTGACTCAATGAGCACCTCGCTGATATAATAAACCGGCCGCTGAATCGGATATTCCTTTCCAAGCTCCTTGCGCTCTACCACAATGGCTACGCTAACAGCCCGGGCATTAGCAGCCACATATAATAATAACGGCTCTTTATCGATCGGCGCTGCGAGCACGGGCGGTTCAGCTAGCTGCCTCTTCAGATCCTCAAACGCTTTATCAATTGCCTCGCTCCAGACAAAGTTATCTGTTTTCTTGAGCATCTGATATAAGAGGATGGCCTTCTCTCCAAGGTGACTGATAAACCGGCTCAAGGCTGTAATCCAGCCGGCCAGGCGTTTAACATCATTGATACACGCCAGTTTAGCCAAGGATGTAATTGCTGCAATCTTTTCCAAATTAGCCTCAATGCCTCTGTTTGACACCAGAAAACCCAAGAGCTTGCCTGTCGGGACACCAAAGACACACTTCTCTGGATTGAGCATCATCTTGTAAATCCGGAGATTGTCAAAGGTTTCTCTTAAATCATCTATCAATGTCTCCTCCTTTATGGACTTTACCACAATATCATCCACATATGCATGAACATTGCGCCCAATTTGTTTATGAAGGCAATTCTGAACACATTGCTGGTAAGTTGCCTGGGCACTCTTGAGTCCGAAAGGCGTGGAAACATAGTAGAAGGCTCCAAAGGGAGTTATGAAAGCTGTCTTCTCCTGGTCCTTAACCGCCATTTTGATCTGATGATAACCAGAGTAAGCATCCAGAAAACACAAACGGTCACAACCTGCCATAGCATCGATTATCTGATCAATGCAAGGGAGAGCAAAGGGGTCTGCAGGGCAAGCCTTGTTTAAATCTGTGTAATCCACACACATGCGCCAAGTATCGATTATCAGAACCAGCACCGGATTAGCCAACCACTCTGGATGAAAAACCTCTACAATAAACCCTGCGGCCAATAGACGGGCTACCTCTTCACCGATAGCCTTACGTCTTTCCTCATTGAAGTGGTGGAGGAACTGTCGGACCGGTTTAAACTTAGGATCAATGTTGATTGTGTGCTCAGCGAGTTCCCTCGGTACACCTGGCATGTCAGAAGGTTTCCATGCAAAGATGTCCCGATTCTCACGGATGAACTCGATGAGCGCGCTTTCCTATTTGGGATCCAGGTTAGCGCTGATACTGAACTGTTTGGATGAATCGCCAGGAATAAAGTCAACCATCTTAGTATCTGTAGCCGATTTGAACTTCAGCGTTGGATCATGTTCCGTAGTCGGATTTTTCAAAGAGGTCATGTCTGCCGGATCAACTTGCTCCTTATAGAATTTCAATTCCTCCATGGCACAAACCGACTCAGCATAAGCCGCATCACCTTCCTCACACTCCAAAGCAATCTTTCTGCTTCTATGTAGTGTGATAGTCCCCTTATGACCTGGCATTTTAAGCTGTAGATAAACATAACACGGCCTCGCCATGAATTTAGCATAGGCCGGCCGCCCAAACAAGGCGTGGTACGGACTTTTGATCTTTACCACCTCAAATGTCAATGTTTCTGACCTCGAATCATAGTCATCTCCAAAAGCTACCTCCAAGGCTATCTTGCCAATAGGATATGCAGACTTACCAGGCACCACACCATGAAAGACCGTATTTGATGGTTTAAGATTCTTATCTGTCAACCCCATATGACGGAATGTATCATAATATAAAATGTTGACACTACTTCCCCCATCCATGAGTACTTTGGTAAACTTGTATCCCCCAACTTGAGGGGCTACCACCAGGGCGAAGTGACCTGGATTATCAACCCAGGGTGGGTGATCCTCTCTACTCCATAAAATAGGTTGCTCAGACCAGCATAAATATTGAGGTACTGCCGGTTCAACAGAGTTTACTACCCTTTTGTGAAGCTTCTGATCGCGCTTACACAAACTAGTAGTGAAGACATGATACTGCCAGCTATTTAGTTGCTTGGGATTGCTCTGATAACCTGACTGCTGCTGCTGCTGCTGATTCCCCTGATGGTTGTAACCTCCCTGGTTACCTTGGTGCCCTTGATTGATATGTCCGGTTTGGTTGCCTTGAAATCCTAAACCGGAACCACCACCTCCGTAACCCGGCCCATGGAAACCTCCTCCTGAACCGCCGGGCGGGCCATTATCATACTGGAACATATTGGAATTCTTGAAATCCCACATGATATAACAATCCTTCCAAAGATGTGATTCCTACTTCTCCTTTGATCCATACTTTGGACAGGGCTGATTTAACAGGCGCTCCAAATTAGGGCCTGAACCTCCGCCCCTCTGGGGCTGCTTGCCTTTACGGCGCTGGCCATTCTCCTTTGCATTGGTGTTAGCAACAATGTCCAAGCTGCTGTCGACCTTGCGCTTGCCATCGTTTCCATGGCCTGCCGGATTATGCTGCTAACCCTTGGCATTGTCGTTCTTCTTACCTTTCCCCGGTTTATCCCCCTCTGAGTCTAGGTCCTTGGTATTATCTGAATCAGCGTATTTAACCAAAGCGGCCATGAGCGTTGACATATCATTGCAGTGACGTTTGAGTCTTCCCAACTTCTGTTTGAGTGGTAAGAAACGGCAATTGCCCTCTAATGTTAGCACTGAAGTGTCTACATTGATACGATCTGATGAATGCAAAATCGCTCAGACCCGTTTGACCCAATGGGTCGTGGACTCCCCTTCCTCTTGGACACAAGCGGCCAGATCCACGATTGACATTGGCTGCTTACAAGTATCTTTGAAGTTCTGGATAAACCGGTGCTTTAACTCAGCCCACGATCCGACAGAGTTGGTTGGTAGGCTCTTCAACCAAGTGCGAGTTGTTCCTTCCAACACCATGGTGAAATATTTAGCACACACTGCTTCATCCACATCTAACATCTCCATTGCCATCTCATAGCTCTCCACCCACGCCTCTGGTTGCAAATCGGCGGTGTAATTTGGTACCTTACGAGGTCCCTTGAAATCCTTGGGCAGTCTCAAATTATGCAAAGCGGGGGTAAGACACGGCACCCCTAAGGAACTGAACACCACACCTGGCTCTACTAAGGCCGTAGGGTGAACCGGAGTATGTTGTCGTGCTCCGTGTCGAGCTGCCAACTCGGCCTCCTGACGTGCGCGGCCATGGTCCACAACATCCTCCGCATTAGTGCCTCCCCCTACCGGGTTGTTTCCTTGTGGTGAATTTTGGCATCGTGCACTACTAGACACAGTCGGTTCATCCTCCACGTGTCTGCTATAGCTCCGGCTGGGATGGGGAGTGGAATGAATCCTCTCACGACTGTGTGAATACGCCTGCTGTTGATTTAGCGTTGTTTGAAGGAGATCCCTGGCCCGACGTGCTTCCACCGCCATTGATGACTCGCTGTCGGTTGGGAGGGCTGCTAGGCATGAAGCGGCGGCCACAATATTATCCAATGGGTTGGAATAATGCCCGGGAGGTGTTGGTTCATACTGTGGCACAACGTTGTTCTAGCGAGGCGGGTCCATCGTGCGTGGTTGAACCGGCGCTCCTGTTCCCGGTGCCTCCGCCCGGTTTAGTATGGGTTGGTTACCAGCTCCTGCTCCTGGTGTGTTGAAAAGATTCTGCGGCTCATACACCAACGGGAGACGCGATCGGTACCTTCTTCTCATGACTTCCTCTGAAGCATTCTGATCCAGCCTAATCCGGTAGGCCTGTGCTTCCAATTCAGCCCGCTCTGTAGCCATCCTAGTGTTCTCTGTCGCCAGGTCCGCTTTAGCCTGGGCTATCTGATATTTTACCTTTGCAATCTCCACATTGTGCTGATCCTTGGCAGCTGCATCCACCTCTGCGGCCATCAACATTGCCAAAGTGTCGAACAAATCAGATAGGACTTGGGCTGGAGGCGGCGCTGAGCTTCCTACCCCTGCTGGTGTGGCCGTTGTTGAACCGGAGAGCATTGCTGCGGCGGTAGATGAATGAGGCGCTGATTGTGTGCCGACCATGAAGATGGCGGCCCAGTTTGGCAGATCAGGGGAATCCGGAATGCTGTTGCCCTCGGATCCTCCATCAATCCGGCCGTCCTGCAACTGGTAAAGTGATTCGGTCTCTCCACAAGACTCATCATCAGAATAGACCATGGTCTCTCCATCGGACACCGGCCCGTCCTCGTACCTTGATCCATGGATGACACCTATGAAAACATGCCTTGCCTCGGGCTGAACCGGTGAAGAACTTGCACGCTGAGCCGTTTCGATGATCTCGGTGCAGATGTCCGGCTCAGGGGCCGGTTCGCCGATCTTGCCGATGAAGACGTGAATCCCACCAAAGGGGACCCGGTACCCATATTTGATTGAATCGTCCTCGGGACCCCATCCTGCGTTGTCGATGTAGAGCTTGCCGTGACGACTCTTCGTCATTCGGCCCACAGCGTATCCCTTAAGTCCATCAAAGCTGCCCTTCAAGAACTCAAAACCATCGTGCGATAGCCCCACGGTGGGCGCCAACTGTCGTGGGTTTGTCACGGCAGATGTCCTTGTGAAAGGACTTAGTCGTGGAGCCATCGCTACGGGTTAGCTTAAAGGGGTTAAACCAGACAAGGGGACATAGGGAGTTTTATACTAGTTCAGCCCCTTCGAGGAAGGTAAAAGCCTATGTCTAGTTGTGATTGGTATTTCTAGGGTTTCCAAGGCCAGGTAGCGAATCCGCTTTGTCTGGCTCTCGAGTTGTCGTCTGTCCCTACACCGCAGTCGGGTCGTCCCTTTATATACATAGGTTGACGCCCGCCGGGCTATAGAGTCCCAAAGCCGGATCATAAACATATCCGGTCCGATCTCTATTCTTCCTATCTTATAATACAAGTTACATGACTAGGTCGATTTACATTTACAGGCTTTAACCCGCCTTTGGGCCTTGGGCCTTCGTGAAGCGCCATCATCCTTGCATCTTCCTAGGCTTCTAATCTTCAAAGAGTCAACCCGACTACATAAGGCCAGTTTACCTTTAGTAGTAATATCCCCAACAAGGTCCTTTGAAATCCTTGGGCAATCTCACATTACGCAAAGCGGGGGTAAGACACGGCACCCCTAAGGAACTGAATACCACACCTGGCTCCACTGAAGCGGTAGGGTGAACCGGAGTAGGTTGACGGTCTCCGTGCAGAGCTGCTAACTCGGCCTCTCGACGCGCGCAGCCATGGTCTACCACATCCTGCGCATTAGCACCTCCCCCTGCCGGGTTGTGCCCTCGCGGTGGATTACGGTGACGTGCACTACTTGATACGACCGATTCATCCTCAACATGCCTGCTGTAGCTCCGGCTTGGATGGGGGGGTGGAATGAATCCTCTCACGGCTATGTGAATATGCCTGCTGCTGGTTTAGAGCTATTTGAAGGAGATCTCTGGCCCGTCGTGCCTCAATTGCAACTAGTGATTCACCGTCGGTCGGGAGGGCTGCCAATTGTGAAGCGGCGGCCACAATGTTGTCCAACGGGTTGGAGTAAAGGCCGGGAGGTGTTGGAACATACTGTGGCACAATGTTGTTCTGACGAGGCGGGTCCATCATGCGCGGCTAAACCGGCGCTCCTGTTCCTGGCGCTTCCGTCCGGTTTAATATTGGCTGGTTACTAGTTCCTGCTCCTGGCGTATTGAAGAGATTTTGTGGCTCATAACCCGACGGGAGATGTGACCGGTATCTTCTTCTCATGACTTCTTCGGAAGCGTTCTGATCCAGCCTAATACGGTAGGCCTGAGCTTCCAACTCGGCCCGTTCTGTAGCCATCCTAGCGTTCTCTGCCGCTAGGTCCGCTTTAGCCTGATCTATCTGATCTTTCACCTTTGCAATCTCCGCGTTGTGCTGATCCCAGGGTGCCGCATCCACCTCTGTGGCCATCAATGTTGCCAAAGTGTCGAACAAGTCAGACAGGACTTGAGCCGGAGGCGGCGTAGAGCTTCCTGCCCCCGATGGCGTGGCCGTTGTTGAACTAGAGAGTATTGCTGCGGTGGCTGATGAGTGAGGTGCTGACTGTGTACCGGCCATGAAGATAGCGGCCCGGTTTGGCAGATCAGGAGAGTCCGGAATACTGTTGCCCTCGGAAACTCCACTAATCCAGCCATCCTGCAACTGATAGAGCGATTCGGTCTCTCCAGAAGACTCTCATCGGAACAGACAACAGTTTCTCCATTGGATGTCGGTCCGTCCTCGTATTCTGCTCCATGGATGACACCTATGAAAACATGCTTCACCACGGGCTGAACCGGGGAAGGGCTTGCACGCTGAGCCGTCTCGATGATGTCGGTGCAGGTGTCCGGCTCAGGGCCCGGTTCGCCAATCTTGCCGATGAAGACGTGAATCCCACCAAAGGGGACCCGGTACCCGTATTCGATTGAATCGGCCTCGGGGCCCCATCCTGCGTTGTCGATGTAGAGCTTGCCGCGACGACTCTTTGTCATCCGGCCCACAGCGTATCCCTTGAGTCCATCAAAGCTGCCCTTTAAGAACTCGAAACCATCGTGCGATAGCCCCAAGGTGGGCGCCAACTATCGTGGGTTTGTCACGGCAGATGTCCTCGTGAAAGGACTTAGTCATGGAGCCATCACAACGGGTTAGCTTAAAGGGGTTAAACCGGACAAGGGGACACGGGGAGTTTATACTAGTTCAGCCCCTTCGATGAAGGTAAAAGCCTACGTCTAGTTGTGATTGGTATTACTAGGATTTCAAAGACCAGGGAGCGAATCCGCTTTGTCTGGCTCTCGAGTTATTGTCTATCATCCCTAAACCACTGTCGGGTCGTCCCTTTATATGCATAGGTTGACGCCCGCCGGTTTACAGAGTCCCGAAGCCGGATCATAAACGTGTCCGGTTCGGTCTCTACACTTCCTATCTTACAATGCAAGTTACATAATTAGGTCGGTTTACATCTACAGGCCTTAACTCACCTCTGGGCCTTGGGCCTACATAAAGCACCATCATTCTTACATCTTCATGGGCTTCTAATCTTCATAAAGCTAATCCGGCTACTCCTGGCCGGTTTACATCCAATAGTAATATCCCCAACAGCCTCGGAACACTAAGACCGAAAGGTCGAGCATGAATCATATAGTAGATATGATCAACATAGTGATGTTCACCATTGAAAACTACTCCATCTCATGTGATGGTCGGACATGGTTTAGTTGATATGGATCACATGATCACTTAGATGACTAGAGGGATGTCTATCTAAGTGGGAGTTCTTAAGTAATATGATTAATTGAACTTTAATTTATCATGAACTTAGTGCCTGATAGTATTTTGCATGTCTATGTTGTTGTAAATAGATGGCCCGTGCTGTTGTTCCGTTGAATTTTAATGCGTTCCTAGAGAAAGCTAAGTTGAAAGGTGATGGTAGCAATTACATGGACTGGGTCCGTAACTTGAGGATTATCCTCATTGCCGCACAGAAGAATTATGTCTTGGAAGCACCGCTAGGTGACAAATCTGCTGCAGGAGCAACACTAGATGTTTTGAACGTCTGGCAGAGCAAAGCTGATGACTACTCGATAGTTCAGTGCCATGCTTTACGGCCTAGAACCGGGACTTCAACTATGTTTTGAACTTCATGGAGCATATGAGATGTTCCATGAGTTGAAGTTAATATTTCAAGCAAATGCCCAGATTGAAGATATGAAGTCTCCAATAAGTTCTGTAGCTGCAAAATGGAGGAGAAAAGTTTGGTCAGTGAACATATACTTAGAATGTCTGGGTACCACAACCATTTGACTCAGCTGGGAGTTAATCTTCCTAATGATATTGTCATTGACAGAGTTCTTCAATCACTTCCACCAAGCTACAAGAGCTTCGTGATGAACTATAATATGCAAGGGATGGATAAGACGATTCCCGAGCTCTTCGCAATGCTAAAGGCTGCGGAGGTAGAAATCAAGAAGGAGCATCAAGTGTTGATGGTCAACAAGACCACCAATTTCAAGAAAAAGGGTAAAGGGAAGAAGGGGAACTTCAAGAAGAACGGCAAGCAAGTTGCCGCTCAAGTGAAGAAGCCCAAGTCTAGACCTAAGCTTGAGACTGAGTGCTTCTACTGCAAAGGGACTGGTCACTAGAAGCAGAACTGCCCCAAGTAGTTGGCGGAGAAGAAGGATGGCAAAGTGAAAGGTATACTTGATATACATGTTATTGATGTGTACCTTACTAATGCTCGCAGTAGTGCCTGGGTATTTGATACTGGTTTTGTTGCTAATATTTGCAACTCGAAACAGGGTCTACGGATTAAGCGAAGATTGGCTAAGGATGAGGTGATGATGCGCGTGGGAAATGGTTCCAAAGTCGATGTGATCGCCGTCGGCACGCTACCTCTACATCTACCTTCGGGATTAGTTTTAGACCCAAATAATTGTTATTTGGTGCCAGCGTTGAGCATGAACATTATATATGGATCTTCTTTAATGTGACACAGTTATTCATTTAAATCAGAGAATAATGGTTGTTCTATTTATATGAGTCATATCTTTTATGGTCATGCACCCTTGCTGAGTGGACTAGTTTTAGTAAATCTTGATAGTAGTGATACACATATTCATAGTATTGAAGCCAAAAGATATAAGTTTAGTAATGATAGTGCAACTTATTTGTGGCACTGTTGTTTAGGTCATATTGGTGTAAAATGCATGAAGAAACTCCATGCTGGCGGACTTTTGGAATCACTTGATTATGAATCACTTTATGCTTGCGAACCATGCCCCATAGGCAAGATGACTAAGACTCCATTCTCCAGAACAATGGAGCGAGCAACAGACTTGTTGGAAATAATACATACTAATGTATGCAGTCCGATGAGTGTTGATGCTCGTGGGGGGTATCGTTATTTTCTTAACTTCACAGATGATTTGAGCAGATATGGATATATCTACTTGATGAAACATAAGTCTGAAACATTTGAAAAGTTCATTCAGAGTGAAGTGGAAAATCATCGTAACAAGAAAATTAAGTTTCTATGATCTGATCGTGGAGGGGAATATTTGAGTTACGAGTTTGGTCTTCATTTGAAACAATGTGGAATAGTTTCGCAACTCACGCCACGTGGAACACCACAGCGTAATGGCTTGTCTGAACGTCGTAGCCGCACTTTATTAGATATGGTGCTATCTATGTTGTCTCTCACTGATTTACCGCTATCATTTTGGGGTTATTCTTTAGAGACGGCTGCATTCACGTTAAATAGGGCACCATCATAATTCGTCGAGACGACACCTTATGAACTATGGTTTGGCAAGAAACCCAAGTTGTCATTTCTTAAAGTTTGGGGCTGCGATGCTTATGTGAACAAGCTTCAACCTGATAAGGTCAAACCCAAATCGGAGAAATGTGTCTTCATAGGATACCCAAAAGAGGCTGTTGGGTACACCTTCTATCCCATATCCGAAGGCAAAATATTTGTTACTAAGAATGGATCCTGTCTAGAGAAGGAGTTTCTCTCAAAAGAATTGAGTGGGAGGAAAGTAGAACTTGATGAGGTAACTGTACCCGCTCCCTTATTGGAAAGTAGTTCATCACAAAAACTAGTTCCAGTGATTCCTACACCAGTAAGTGAGGAAGCTAATGATGATGATCATGGAACTTCTGATCAAGTTACCACCGAACCTCGTAGGTCTACCAGAGTAAGATCCGCACCAGAGTGGTACGGTAATCCTGTTCTGGAGGTCATGTCACTTGACCATGACGAACCTACGAACTATGAGGAAGCGATGATGAGCCCAGATTTCGCAAAATGGCTTGAGGCCATGAAATCTGAGATGGGATCCATGTATGAGAATAAAGTGTGGACTTTGGTTGATTTTCTCGATAATCGGCAAGCCATAGAGAATAAATGGATCTTCAAGAAGAAGACTGACGTTGACGGTAATGTTACTGTCTACAAATCTCAACTTGTTGTCAAAGGTTTTCGACAAGTTCAAGGAGTTGACTACGATGAGACCTTCTCACTCGTAGCGATGCTTCAGTCCGTCCAAATCGTGTTAGCAATTGCCGAATTTTATGATTATGAAATTTGGCAAATGGATGTCAAAACTGCATTCCTTAATGGATATCTTAAATAAGAATTGTATATGATGCAACCATATGGTTTTGTCGATCCAAAAGGTGCTAACAAAGTGTGCAAGCTCCAGCGATCCATTTATGGACTGGTGCAAGCCTCTCGGAGTTGGAATATACGCTTTGATAGTGTGATAAAAGCATATGGTTTTATACAGACTTTTGGAGAAGCCTGTATTTACAAGAAAGTGAGTGGGAGCCGTGTAGCATTTCTGATATTATATGTAGATGACATATTGTTGATCGGAAATTATACTAAATTTCTGAATAGCATAAAAGGATACTTAAATAAGAATTTTTGAATGAAAGACCTCAGTGAAGCTGCTTATATATCGGGCATCAAGATCTATAGAGATTGATCAAGACGCTTAACTGGACTTTCACAAAGCACATACCTTGATAAAGTTTTGAAGAAGTTCAAAATGGATCAAGCAAAGAAATGGTTCTTGCCTGTGTTACAAGGTGTGAAGTTGAGTCAGACTCAATGCCTGACTACTATAGAAGATAGAGAGAAAATGGAAGTCATTCCCTATGATTCAACCATAGGTTCTATCATGTATGCAATGCTGTGTACCAGACCTGATGTGTGCCTTGCTATTAATTTAGCAGGGAGGTACCAAAGTAATCCAGGAGTGGATCACTGGAAAGCGGTCAAGAACATCCTGAAATACCTGAAAAGGACTAAGGATATGTTTCTCGTTTATGGAGGTGACAAAGAGCTCATAGTAAACAGTTACGTTGATGCAAGCTTTGACACTGATCTGGATGACTCTAAGTCACAAACCGAATACATATTTTTATTGAATGGTGGAGCTGTCAGTTGGTACAGTTCCAAGCAGAGCGTCGTGGCGGGATCTACGTGTGAAGCAGAGTACATAGCTGCTTCGGAAACAGCAAATGAAGGAGTTTGGATGAAGGAGTTCATATCCGATGTAGGTGTCATACCTAGTGCATCGGGTCCAATGAATTTTTTTTGTGACAATACTGGTGCAATTGCCTTGGCAAAGGAATCCAGATTTCACAAGAGAACCAAGCACATCAAGAGACGCTTCAATTCCGTCCGCGATCAAGGCAAGGAGGGAGACATAGAGATGTTCAAGATACATACGGATCTGAATGTTGTAGACCTGTTGAATAAGCCTCTCTCACGAGCAAAACATGGTCAGCACCAAGACTCCATGGGTGTTAGAATCATTACAATGTAATCTAGATTATTGACTCTAGTGCAAGTGGGAGACTGAAGGAAATATGCACTAGAGGCAATAAAAAAGTTGTTATTTATATTTCCTTATATCATGATAAATGTTTATTATTCATGCTAGAATTGTATTAACTGGATACTTAGTACATGTGTGAATACATAGACAAACAGAGTGTCACTAGTATGCATCTTCTTGACTAGCTCATTAATCAAAGATGGTTAAGTTTCCTAGCCATGGACAAAGAGTTGTCATTTGATGAACGGGATCACATCATTAGAGAATGATGTGATTGACTTGACCCATCCGTTAGCTTATCACTTTGATCGTTTGGTTTACTTCTATTGCTTTCTCCATAACTTATACATGTTCCTATGACTATTAGATTACGCAACTCTCGAATACCGGAGGAACACTTAGTGTGCTATCAAACGTCACAACGTAACTGGGTGACTATAAATATGCTCTACAGGTGTCTCCGATGTTGTTTGTTGAGTTGGCATAGATCGAGATTAGGATTTTTCACTCTGATTGTCGGAGAGGTATCTATGGGCCCTCTTGGTAATGTACATCACTATAAGCCTTGCAAGCAATGTGACTAATGAGTTAGTTACGGGATGATGCATTACAAAACGAGTAAAGAGACTTGCCTATAACGAGATTGAACTAGGTATTGATATACCGACGATCGAATCTCGGGCAAGTAACATACTGATGACAAAGGGAACAACGTATGTTGTTATGCGGTTTGACCGATAAAGATCTTCGTAGAATATGTAGGAACCAATATGAGCATCCAGGTTCCGCTATTGGTTATTGACCGGAGATGAGTCTCGGTCATGTCTACATAGTTCTCGAACCTGTAGGGTCCACACGCTTAGCGTTCGATGACAATCGGTATTATGAGTTTATGTGTTTTGATGTACCGAAGGTAGTTCGGAATCCCGAATATGATCACGGACATGACGAGGAGTCTCGGAATGGTCAAGCCATAAAGATCGATATATTGGAAGGCTATGTCTGGACATCGGAATGGCTGCAAGTGACTTTGGGCATTTACCGGAGTACCGGGGGGTTACAGGAACCCCCCGGGGAGTATATGGGCCTTAATGGGCCTTAGTGGGATAAAAGAGAAGGCGGCCTAGGAGGGGGCGCCCCCCAAGCCCAATCCAAATTGGGTGGGGGGGCGCCCCCTCTTTCCTTTCTCCTTCTCCCTCCCCCTTCTATTCCTAGTGGGACTAGGAAAGGGGGGAGTCCTACTCCTACTAGGAGGAGGACTCCTACCCCCTTGGCGCGCCTAGAGTGGGCCGGCTGGCCTCCCCCTCCCTCCTTTATATACGTGGGCGGGGGGCACCCTAGAACACACAAGTTGATTGTTTAGCCGTGTGCGGTGCCCCCCTCCACAGATTTCCACCTCGGTTATATGGTTGTAGTACTTAGGCGAAGCCCTGCGTCGGTAACTTCATCATCACCATCATGACGATGTCGAGCTAACGAAGCTCTCCCCCGACACTCAGCTACATCTAGAGTTCGTGGGACGTCACCGAGCTGAATGTGTGCAGATCACAGAGGTGGTGTGCCTTCAGTGCTAGGATCGGTTGGATCGTGAATACGTATGACTACATTGACCGTGTTGTCATAACGCTTTCGCTTACAGTCTATGAGGGTACGTGGACAACACTCTTCCCCTCTCGTTGCTATGCATCACCTAGATGGATCTTGCGTGTGCGTAGGAATTTTTTTGAAATTACTGCGTTCCCCAACAGTTGGTGCTAGAAAAGTGCTGAATGCAACCACAAGTCAGGCCATAAAGAATGTGTCATCCATTTTTCCCGCCATATCCTTAATCATCTTGCACCATATACTAATCTAGGGATGAGAATTTCCCGTTATTTTGAAAGCCTCTTTGAATCTCCTAGTTGCATCCTTGTCAACTACATATCTGACTTTTTGACCCCTATTTGGGAGATCAAATACCTTGTGAACACTGCCAGCATCGACACGGATCCTTCCCCTGCCTAGGAACACCATTTCAGAGCTCTCTGGCTGGTAGGACTGCACCAGGAATTTACTGAGGTCCGCTGGAAGTGTCTCTGATAAGTTCAAGAGGCCCCCAAACAACCTCGAAACTAACTCAGACTTCTGCGGTGTGGATAGAGAGTTGTTGAACTTCGCAAACCGCCCTGGTGATGCCCTTATCCTGCCCGCTTGTGATGGTCACACCACATCTTACCCTGCACCCACCTCAACTCCTTCACCGCTGCCCTGTTGATGAGAAAATAAAAACATTAAACACAATACAAGAAACTGGACTGAAAAAACTACTAGGAATGATCATTTGGATCAGTATAGCAAAAAAAGAGGAGGGCCAACTGCTTTGCTAAAACTATATAAACATAAAATGGATGATGCCAACTAATATGATATTCTTGTGCAACTATGAAAGCTCATAATGACAACTGCAGACTACCAATGTGCAACCTGCAAGAAAACTAATAAATATACTTGACCTAACAACTACAAAAAGTTCTAGGGGATGTGCAACGATAAGCACTACAAAAAAAAGACACATCTGTGACATTTTGGGCCGAACGAAATTTTTTTCTGTCATACATATAACACTTCTATGACGATAATTGTGAAAAAACCCGGTATCATCATAGATGTGGTGGGTTCCTACTTCTATGACAAAAAATCATGACATAAAATTGGCTTTTCGTCCTGGGCGGGCCAGATACGCAGCTGCATGACATTCTTTGGGCCGTCCATGACGGAAAAAACCGTGGTAGAAGCGAGGGGGAGGAAAATTTTGGGGAGTTCCCGGTTACGGTGGGAGGTCGGGGGCCGAGCAATGCGTGTTTCTCTCGTACACGTACGCGCGTGTGTGCGAGGCATTGGCTCTAACTGAACCCGAGCGAGGCATTGGGCTCTAACTAAACCCGAGCGATTGCACTGCAGGATACGCGTTACTGAACCCGAGCGACCGATCGGTGGCTATTAACTGAACTCGATCGAGCGATTCCTTCGCTACTGCTGCTAACTAAAGCCGATCGATTGGATGAACAGTGAGCGTTGCGGGGGGGTTTGGATGAACAGTGAGCGGTGGCGTTGCCTCTGGATGAACAGGACCCCGTGGTGTGGATGGATGAACAGTAGACGGTGGAGGGGTGCCCGTGGAGGGGTGGTTGAACAGGACCCCGTGGTGTGGAGGGCTGGATGAAAAGTACACGGTGGAGGGGTGCCCGTGGAGGGGTCATTGAACAGTAGCCGGTGGAGTAGCGCGCGGTAGAGGCGGGATGAACAGGAGCCCGTGGAGGCTGGAGGAGGTCGACGGTGGAGATGAACAGTATCTCGTGGAGTCCCATTTTATGGTACGCCACACCCCTCCCGATCAACAGGACCCCCATTTCGACCGTAGCGCTCCAACACAAGTTCGTTTCCTCCGTTTTGCGGTACGCCACACCCCTCCCGATCAACAGGACCCCCGTTTCGACCGTAGGAGGTCCGTTTCCTCCGTTTTCCGGTATGCCAGACCCCTCCCGATGAAAAGGATCCCATTTCGAATGTGGCCGGTCGAACACAAGGCCGTTTCCTCCGTTTTGCGGTATGCTAGGCCTTGTTTCCATCGCCTGTTCTGTACAAGCCTTCCCGATGAACACGACCACGCATTCCGTTCTGACCCAACCGGTTGGCTCCCACGTGTTCCATTGCCTCCCGATGAACACGACGCATTCCGTTGCCTCCCCATGAACACGACGCATTCCGTTGCCTCCCCATGAACACGACGCATTTCGTTGCCTCCCCATGAACACGACGCATTCCGTTGCCTCCCCATGAACTCGACGACGACGCTGTTTCTCTGTTCCTACCAAGCCATGTACATGAGCCCTGGCCGTACGTATGCGCGAGTAGGCGTTCGAGACCCTGCCCGTATGTACGTACGTGGCCGTATTTTCTTTCTTGCATCCCGGCCGCTGTACGTACGTGTACATGCTACGTGCGCGCCTCTACTACGTCAGGTACACGCCTCTACTACGACACGTGCGCACCTCTACATCGAACAGTATATATGTACGTACACGTTCGCGACCAGAGTGACAACGCTACGTATGCTTAGACCAGGTGGGTCCCGACTGTCAGGCACTTCCTTGCCTGCAAAGATGTAGCCGGTGGGTCCCAGTAGTCCGGGGGGCGAATCGTTTTTTTTGCCCGGACGCACTTCCTTGCGTGCGAAGGTGTAGCTGCTGGGTCCCAGCAGTCAGGGGGGAATCGTTTTTTTTGCCCGGACGCACTTCCTTGCGTGCGAAGATGTAGCTGGTGGGTCCCAGCAGTCAGGGGGGCGAATCATTTCTTTTGGATGCACTTCCTTGCGTGCGAAGATGTAGCTGGTGGGTCCCAGCAGTCAGGGGGCGAATCATTTTTTTCGGACGCACTTCCTTGCTTGCGAAGATGTAGCTGGTGGGTCCCAACAGTCAGGGGGAAACGTTTTTTCGTGAAATACGGTGGCCCGTCCGGTGGGTCCCCGCTATCAGGTGGAGGAATAATTATTTTGCGCGTAATAAGGAGGCACTTCCTTGCTGCGGCCGTGGACCCAGCTGTCAGCCTCTCCATGTACAGTCTATGTCCGATGGAAGCCATTCCTTGACCACGTTGACCACGCCGCGCCGAGAGCACCAGGGCGGTGGATGACGGCGAGGCCTAGGAAGGGGACGACGCGGAGCCGGGGAAGATGCGGCAGTGGATGCCCACGCGTAGAGGAGTATGAGGGTTCACTCGTTCGGCTGCGGCGTGAGCACTACAAAAAGAAGACACATCCGTGACATTTTGGGCCAAACGAAATTTTTTTCTGTCATACATATGACACTTCTATGACGATAATTGTCACAAAACCCGGTATCATCATAGATGTGGTGGGCTCCTACTTCTATGACAAAAAATCGTGACAGAAAATGGGATTTTTGTCCTGGGCGGGCCGGAGACGCAGCTGCATGACATTCTTTGGGCCGTCCATGACGGAAAAAACCGTGGTAGAAGCGAGGGCGAGGAAAATTTCGGGGAGTTCCCGGTTACGGTGGGAGGCCGGGGGCCGAGCGATGCGCGTTTCTCTCGTACACGTACGCACGTGTGTGTGAGGCGTTGGCTCTAACTGAACCCGAGCGAGGCGTTGGGATGTAACTAAACCCGAGCGATTGCACTGCAGGCTACGCGTTACTGAACTCGAGCGATCGATCGATGGCTGTTAACTGAACCCGATCGAGCGAGTCCTTCACTACTGCTGCTAACTAAAGCCGATCGATGCTGCCTCTAGATGAACAGTGAGCGTTGCGGGTGGGTTGGATGAACAGTTCCCGGTGGGGGTGGATGAACATGACCCCATGGTGTTGCCTCTGGATGAACAGGACCCTGATCGATCGAGCTCGTTGGGGCTGGATGAACAGGACCCCGTGGAGGGCTGGATGAACAGGACCACCCCGTGGAGGGCAGGATGAACAGTAGACGATGGAGGGCAGGATGAATAGTAGCCCATAGAGGGGTGGTTGAACACGAGCCCGTGGAGAGCGCTGGTTGAACAGTAGCCGGTGGAGTAGCGCGCGGTGGAGGCTGGATGAACAGGCGCCCGTGGATGAACAGTCGCAGGTGGAGGTTGGAGGAGGTTGACGGTGGATGAACAGTAGCTCGTGGAGGCTGGAGGGGGTCGACGGTGGAGATGAACAGTATCCCGTGGAGTCCCGTTTTGCGGTACGCCACACCCCTCCCGATGAACAGGACCCCCGTTTCAACCGTAACGCTCCAACACAAGTCTGTTTCGTCTGTTTTGCGGTACGCCACACCCCTCCCGATCAACAGGACCCCCATCTCGACCATAGGAGGTCCGTTTCCTCCGTTTTGCAGTATGCCAGACCCCTCCAAATGAAGAGGATCCCGTTTCGAACGTGGCCGGTCGAACACAAGGCCGTTTACTCCGTTCTGCGGTACGCCAGGCCTCGTTTCCATCGCCTGTTCCGTCCAAGCCCTCCTGAGGAACACGGAGCATTCCGTTGCCTCCCCATGAACACGACGCATTCTGTTGCCTCCCCATGAACACGACGCATTCCGTTGCCTCCCCATGAACATGACGACGACGCTGTTTCTCCGTTCCGACCCAGCCATGTACACGACCCCTGGCCGTACGTATGCGCGAGTAGGCGTTCGAGACCCTGCCCATATGTACACATAGGTGGCCGTATTTTCTTTCTTGCACCCTGGCCACCTCTACTACGACACATGCACGCCTCTACATCGACCAGTATATATGTACGTACACGTTCGCGACCAGAATGACAATGCTACGTACACTTCGACGAGGTGGGTCCTGACTGTCAGGCACTTCCTTGCGTGTGAAGATGTAGCTGGTGGGTCCTAGCAGTCAGGGGGGCGAAATACAGTGGCCCGTCCGATGGGTCCCGCTGTCAGGTGGAGGAATAATTATTTTGCACGTAATATGGAGGCACTTCCTTGCTGCGGCCATGGACCCAGCTGTCAGCCTCTCCACGTACAGTCCACGTCCGATGGAAGCCGTTCCTTGACCACGTTGACCTCGCCGCGCCGAGAGCACCAGGGCGGTGGACGACGACGAGGCCTAGGAAGGGGACGACATGGAGCCGGGGAAGACGCGGCAGTGGATGTTACACGTAGAGGAGTACGAGGGTTCACTGGTTCGCTGCGGTGTGAGGTTGCCGTCGCCACAGAATAACAGGGGGTGCGGGTGAGTAGAGGGATGGCCTGGCCAGCGGTGGGAGTAGTAGGGGGCGGTGAGGCCTCCGCCGCATTGCAGCCTGCCACGGGAGGCAGGAGCACGAGGCATGACCGGCGCTGGTTTGGGCGGCTGGAGCAAGAAGACTAGAGGTTGAAGAAGCACTACGGCCGTTGGATGGACATCGTACGGTCACTGGAGCTAGAATCGTGCATATTGACTAAGTTGACAAAGTCCTCCGTCCCCGTGAACTTAGTAGGCCCACAAGTCAGCCTGCCACTATACTGGGTCCTAGCTAACAGGGGGAGTATTCATTTTTTTTGTGCCTAATAAGGAGGCACTTCCTTGCGTGCGAAGATATAGCTGGTGGGTCCGAGCTATCAGCGGCGGTAACATTTTTTCGCGAAATACAGAGGCCCTTTCGTTGGGTCCCTGATGTCAGGTGGGGGAATCATTATTTTGCGCGTAATAAGGAGGCATTTCCTTGCGTGCGGCCGTGGACCCAGCTGTTGGACTCTCCACGTAAAGTCCACTTCAGATGCATGTCGGTCGTTGACCACGTTGACCAGGCCGCGCCGAGAGCACCAGGGCGGTGGACGACGGCGAGGCCTAGGAAGGGGACGACACGAAGGCAGGGAAGCCTCGGCAGTTGTTTCCCACGCTTAGGATTATGAGTGTTTACTAGTTCGTCTGCCATCGCCGGATAATAGCAACATGTGTGGGTGAGTAGAGGGATGTCTAGGCCAACGATGGGAGTACGGTGGGGCCGTGAGGCCTGTGCGGCAGCATAGCCAGCCGCGGGAGGAGGGAGCAGGCAGTCCCGCCGGCGCTTGTTTTAGCGGCTTGAGCATGAAGAGCAGAGATTGAAGAAGCACAACAGCCATTGGATGGACATCCAACAGTCATTGCTCTCATGTGTTGACTAAGTTGACAGGGCGTTGCGTGTGCGTCAACCTTTTTTATGAAAGCATATGCGTCAACCTGTAGTAGGCGCACAAGTCAGCCTCAAATCTGTGGAAAACAGCATACAGCCCATCTGCCATTATTTCTAATAATGTACAGCCCATTTGCTAATTCTTAAGAATTTTTTTGGAGCCCATCTTCTTTTTGTTAGCATCACACCCCATATTGTGGCCATGGTTAAAAAGTATACGAAATTTTGCATATTTCGGTGCGGTCTAATGTTTTTAATCCAGAAATATCGATTCACATTCAAACTATTTTGAAAAATAATTTTTATAAATATAAAATCCAAATAATTGTCCACGCATAAAAATCAATGGAATTTAAGATCTTGTAATGAAAAAAAATTTGAAACTAATTCCCGGTTTGATGTGTTTTAAAAATGTACAACCCATTTCTGGGCAAACCGAATGAAACTCTCCTCGTCTTGAAAGATTTGCAGCCCAGCAGGGCTGATAAAGCAAGTAGGCCTTGTTTGGGTATTTCTTTTAAAAAAATAGAACTAGGCTAGCCATTTTCAGCAAGAAAAAAACACAACTGGGTTCATGATGTGGTAAACATAAATAAAACCCTGGCTAGATGGGCCACAAACCCCGCACAGCCACGTTGTTACCCTGATCCGTCGCTAAAACTAGTATAAATAACAACTGCTTGTTCCTCAAAAAAAATGCACGACTTGTTGGGTCCCTGGTGTCAGCCGCTCGTAGTGTAATTCTCTTGTTTATTGACTATGTTGACAATGGCGTGAGCCCCAGATGTCCAACCATTAGGAGGAACCATATTTTTGGGCTTGTACTATAGAGGCACTTGCTTGCGTACTGCCATGACGCTGGTGGGTCCCTACTGTCATCCTCTCCATGTACAGTCATCTCCTTGTTCCTCTCGGTTGTTGACGACGTTGACAATGCAAGAGGGCGGCGCACCGCGCACGGCGAGCGAACCAAGGCTGCAAGGCGGAGGACGACGGCGAGGCCTCGGACAGAACAAACAGGAGCCGTTGAAGATGCATCGGTCCAATCGTAGGCGGAGGGGAGTACGAGGGTTGACTGGTTCGGGCGCGGGTGCGTGTTGGGGCTGACGTCGCCGGAGAATAATAGGACGTGTGGGGGAATATAGGGAGGGACTGGCCAACGTTGGAGGGTATGTACGGTAGGGCGTTGGAGGCGCAGCCAGCCATGGGAGGCGGGAGCAGGCGGAGCCGACGGGGTGGTTTGGTTTGGGCGATTGGAGGAAGAAGAAGACAAGAGATAGAAGATACATGACAGATGTTGGATGTCAATCCAACGGCTGGTAGGCAGAATCGTTTGTTGACTCGCTAGTAAGTCGACACCACCTTGGATAGGCAATTTCTCGTGGGTCCCAAATGTTAGAATCCAAATCTGTCATAGTCATGCAGCCTTTCCTATGAAAATTTACAGCCCATTTGATGTGCTAGTTCCAAATAAGTTTGTGGGTGCTGGTGGGGGCTAATCACTTGGCTTCTGTAATGCACAGTGAGCTCAAGCAGCCGGCGAGAGTGATGTTATTTCCCTTGGTTTGGATTTGTTACAATATTTCACTCTAAATTAAACGAATGGCAAGCCATTTGCCTTGTTTCAAAGAAAATATGACATTCACAGCCTAGTTGAAAAGGGCAGGAACATCTAACTCCAGCTTACAAACTGTACAAAAGCACGAGGGTTAATTGTTCATCAGGTTTACAAAAAAAACCAGATTGAAAAGGGCAACAACATCTAACTCCAGCACTATTTTCGGCAGTCACAGTCAAATGGATCGGTCAGGTCCATAGAATGAACATCATGGGTCGTAAAATTTACTGGATTATGACCACAATATGTTGTAAATAGAAGCTCGACACATTCAGAAGCTCTTTTGCCAACCTGAAACTCCTTTTTTTCCTCTTCGACATACCCATCCGTCAAAACCATGCTGCTGATAAACTTAAGCCTGATGGACAATAGTAACCTCGCATTCAGCAGGAAGAATGTGACAAATCTTGTGTTTGCACGGTTGGCTACATATCGTTCTAGCGTTATTGTCTTCAATTGAATCTCATGAGAAGTGAGAAAATCCCGATGCTTACGAATCCACAGATTGGTTATAACTTTCTTACCCCGTCATGTTGCCTAAATAGACATGAAGATTGACAACAGTTAAGGTCTAAAAGAAGAGTGTCGAAAGAGCAACAGCTGAACGGTTAATTCTAGTACACTATATGCGGGCTTCCAATGTGCGTGAAATTATCACCTTTATATACAACTTCTCCAGACATGGAAAACATTGCAGCAAGCCAATAATCTTGTTTAGATCAAAACTATTCATTTGGATATATAAGATCTTGACAGAATCCAGCACCATTGATAGACCATCCATGGAGAAACTCTTCATTGAGCATAGAACATAATATTAGTACAAAATGTGTACTCCAAGATGATATATAAATTATGTGCAGAAATTTAAAATGCAGCTTATGGTTACAAGTGTAGATGATAATATAAAGTACCTGAAGAACTATGGAGCCAAACACCATATTGAAATGAGCACAGAGATCATGTATTACACCCAAGGTCTCTATTTTAGGCGCAGAGAGGACGGTTATTTGCAACAATGAATAACTAGAATCAAGGATCAACCTTTGAAGTGAAGGGGCATCTTTGAAGTGAAGGGGCATCTTTGATATTCCAATTCTTACAAGGTTAGGCGACTTTATTTGGAGACAGCCGATTCTTACTATGAAAACAAGCACCAAGCACTCCCGCGCAGGGCAACTTGAGTGGATGATGCTGTGCAATGAGGCCTCCGATATACGAACCCGCACAAGTGAATGTTTCTTGAGAAATGGGAGTTGAAGGTTTAGTACCAGATTGTCTGGTAGGTACCACTGCGCAAAGGTGGCGGTGTGGAGAGAGGACGAAAACCCCGAGATGGACATCGGTGCTGAGGGCAAAAGTTCATGGCGTTCGGTATGTGGTATGTGATTTCCAGGGGAATAGTAGAACTCAAGCAGCTGTAGTTCTATGAATTCAGGGGATTCCAGCCAGGCGTCCACCGTGCAGGGCATGGTATGCTTGCTCAGGTAGCATGACGGGATGCAGAGGCTATGAACGGAGCCCTGGTGGGAGGAGATATTGGCTCTGGGGATTTCAAAATCATTGAAAAGAGATAGCTGACGACAGTCGAGATTAAGGGGAACGGCGCGCCATAGAGGGCGCCACCGAATTGAGAGGACTTGGGTGCGGCAGCAATCCTTGGTGGGGAGAAGCGAGATGATCTCCAAAAGGATGGCATCCGGGAGATCACTAATGCGGTCCACCCGAGATTCTATGGGTTCCTGGGATCCGGTGGGGGCGGGGTCGCTGCTTCTCCCTGCGCTACCGGGTGCGGGATCTACAACAGGCGTCGCCGCTGGCGGGAGCCTCATCTTCTTGGCGCTGGGATCAACCGACTCCATTTTCCTCGAGGGCGTCGCGTCGCGCTCACGGATTTGAGCAGAGTAACGAATGACGAGCCTAGTTGTACTGCAAGAGAAGAAGAAGGGGAGCTGCGGGTTTTCCGTAGGAGTGAGGAAGAAGGGGAGCTGCGGGTTTTCCGTAGGAGTGAGAAAGAAGGGGAGCTAGGGTTTTTTGTAGGAGTGAGGTGAGGAATTTGGGGGTACGAGTGGAGCGAGCTGACGTGAGCTGGGTGGGAGCAACGAGGAAGAAGAGCACCCAGGTTTTTGAATTGATTTTACTATTTACTATTTACTAATGCGGTCCACCCGAGAAACAATTACTACTAGTACAGTGGAGACACTCTACCGCTTCTGGCTCCTCCTAGGTCATTGAAACGTCTCCCTCTACTGAATGCCGTCATACTTTTTTCACCGACATGCGGGCCATGCAGCGCGCGGGCCCAAATGCCATCCACCAAATTAGAAGGCAGTATGCAGGCGGAGAGTCACCCTGGTCGTAGCACAGCAGTAAGGAGCCGTCATATCACAAAACCCCACCTCCCAGCAGTCTAAGTTTGACAGACGAAGCAACCATCATTTCACTCTTCGCTGAATCCCCTTCTCCCTCACCGTCTTCAAGAAAGGCAACACTTGAATCTGCCACTGTTCTTCTCTCCGAACGAAGGGAAGGTAAGCAGATCCGTGATGTTGGTATATTTTTGTTCAGAGGAAAAAAAGAACTTTTGCAAAGGAGTAACCGATCCTCACTCTCTTTTTTGTTTCATTGTCATTGCACTTGTGTTTTCCTTTCAGTGGACTCCTAGTATTCGTCAGTTTCATGATGGACCAAGGAGAACCAGGCAAAGATCTGCCGATATTGGAGCAGACGCGGGAGGCTGATCCCCATGAGACAGAGAGCTCCAAGAAGATGGAGGCAACCACCGAGGCGACCCAAGATACTGAGATGGTCAACGCCCCGTTTGAGGTTACAGCCCCCATGGCACTGCAGGAGCAGTTTTCCCCCTTCGAGGATGTGTCCCCCCGCTGAGCTGCCCAAGGTGATTTCCTTCTTTGCCGATCTCGATTGTGGTTTTTCATCTAAGTATGTGGTGATTTTTTTAGGAAAGGAAGTATGTGGTGATTAATAATGCAAAATTTTATTAGCTTCGATGCCATGGTATACATAGTGGTTTAAATAACTTGTGTTTCTTATACTGAAAAGTAATTCAAAATTTGTTTTTGTTTCAATTAGAGCCCTGATGCAGATAAGGATTGTGTGCTTGTACATGTCACTCGCTATGAGGCGAACGACCTGAATATACGCACTGGGAAAACAGAGTTCTTAGGCTGTTGGATCATGTAAGACATTTGCGGTTATACCAATGAAGAGTTGTATTCCAGCCTCACTATTGTCAGGCGTGTTGTCCAGGGTGTACTGAAGCACAAGAAGTTCAAAGCTACTCCTTCGTTTGTGAGGAATATTGTTCTTGTCAAGCTTACGCAGGAAGATGACATGGCATGCCTCCACAAACAAATTTATCAGTGGCAAGGCCACAAGGTTGTCTTCATGAAGGTTCACAGGATTGAGCTGCTGTGGGACGTCCTCGATGATGTTCATGGCAAGGTCCGTCTTGTGTCCAGCCCAAATTAGATCGAGGCATGAAATAGTTGCTCCATCTAGTGTTTAATAGTAGTTTGTATTGTGTCTAATTATCCGAACCTTGCCTGTTATCGACCCCTCTGGGCTAATACTCTGTTTGAATCCGTCTATGGGAACTACTGCTACTTTTGTGTGCCCATGAATCATGTGAGAACCATCGTAATTGTTGCCGAAACAGATGCGTCCTCACTAGTTTTTTCATGAATATGGCATGGTAAGACATAAGTTGTCATCATTTATCATACGAGCAACGTGTGTTTTGATGAAATAGAGCACTCGTTCGAGAACCGTGCACCGACATATACATAAGTACTTGTAAACACTGTTGGTGCTACCCCACTTGTAAGCAGTTGTGCAAAACATGGCACATTGGCTCAGCTCGCTTCAACACTAGGCTATCGACCAGCTAAGAATCAACAATCTGCAGTCTGACATATAAGCAACTGTGTCTCTTGTTACAGTGGTTCATGCAGTTAATTGAGGCCACAATGTAATAAATTCCAAATGTTCACACGCTAGTCTAGCGCTCATGTGGAACACTCACATTAAACTCGTCTTCATATAAAACTTGAAAATCATAGGTTAAGAAATTTTATACATCTCAATGATTCATAGAACATAACAAACATATACTAGTTCAGAGCAAAAGACAAAGTTGTGAGAAGGTTCACAAATCAGGAAAAAAACAAGCAAGGCTTCTCTCTGAGCAAAGGGCCTCCCAGTAGGCTTAAATTTCCTGGAGTTCACTCTGGTTTTTTCTTGTTGCCACCATTCAGGGTTATGTTCTCTCATTCCAGAATAACCAATTATAATTGTGGTATCAACTGGAATGCTGAACTGAACCATGCACTGTACTGACCAGCTGAAATGCTTGTGCATTCCACTAAATTTAAGCACCACTATTTGCAGAAATAAGCAGACCACAATGCCTCTTGTCTGCGCAACTGTCCAAAAAACCACCGTGCAGCCGTGCCAGCTAGTCCTTGGTCCATGGATGAACTGGTAGAAAGTGCATTCTGGACTAGAATGCAGTTGTTTTCTCTCATCCTTGCACTGCAATCAGGAAGTAAAACGTACGAATCAGCTTCTTTTAGATTGCGTTGGTCATTCTACCTTAGTTACTACCAATGTAGGGATACCTTGAAGACGGGAGGTTAGACGACGGTAGCGAGGGATAGCCATCTCATTTTGCGTAGTTGTACTAAAACTGAGATGTGTGCTTTTGATTGCACGGATAGAAATGATACGGAGACAGACATCCTGAAATGATATGGAGACAGACATCCCTGTTTGCGCAAATAAGATATACAGTTATTTAAACAGCGACAGATATTACTACTTTCCCCCGTTTCCTCTTAGAACCAAGTCCTAGATTCATGCTACAGCTTTCCCACTTTCTTCCCTGTTTGAACCAACACTTTGAGTCGACTGTATGAAATAGCTTTACTTCTAATCTACTACTACTATAATGCGGTAGTTCTGAAATTGGATTTACCACTCCATCTTCGGTTCTCCTGCCCAAACAAGCATTATTGGCTCAAAATCCACCATTCATTTCCGCTCTCATGCATATCACTGTCGTCCATCAAACAAAGGATGACATGATCTGACGGCTAAGAGCTGCCGGATTTGCTCCCGCTCCTTGTGCACATGGCCGACTCTACTCTCCAAGTAAACAAATAAAGAAGTCCCCGTTGAATCTGGATTGCACCTACTGAATTTGAGAAATGTCTAGAAACTGCTGCCACCTCCTCACATGCAAGTATGAAAAGTTCGCAAATAGCTAGCACATTTTGGTTCCCCGTTGTCACCTGGGAAATAAACACTCTACTACTAACTTATTTTTTTAGATTACTGTAAAAATGGATTTTTTTAGATGCCGCTACTGCAAAGTTTACACTATTCACATAACATAACATTGCATGGCTGACGCTAGCTAAAGTTTTATTCTGCTTCATCGAGAAATGTAATATTTTTATTATTCACAGAAAAAGTGTAATATTTTATTTCAGTCATACATAAGCTATACCTCAAGCTAATACAGGACATGAGTGTCAGACCTAAATGACTTATTTAGTTGCACAAAATAGTCCATAAACATGGATGTAAACCATCAAACAACTCTAGAACTATACATCAGTGGAACCCAGGAAACAACATATAATAAAACTACAACTTTTATCTTGTAATCAAATTCTTACTTGGAACTCAGTTTGATTTGTGCAAGTGATTTGCTTCTTATTTCAGAATAGTCCTTAGATCATGCAAACAAACACACTATGATATCTACTCAAGATACGAGTACCCATTTCTCTCTATAAAAAGAAGGTATATGAGTATCTATCATACAGAACATACGTGCAAAGCATGTGGCTTAGTAGAAGTCTAGGTGGCTTTGGAACAGGGAACTAAAGTAGAAAAGGATCCACACGAAGGGAGCTGGGGCAGTAGAGCAAGACAGGTTTCGAAGGAATATATACCTGAGGGTCGTCGGCATGTCGCAAAGACGGCGTCGGGAGGCCGCATCTTGGCCACAATACCGGAGGGAGGAAGAAGGGGTCGGAGGCCCTCCCAAGCCGGCGCTCACTCGGAGAGAACGATACGGCCGCTGATCGGGACACGCAGGCAGCCGTTGGTCTCCTCCCTCGTCGCCGACGACAGCGTGAACGATGCACCTACACCCCTGCTCCGGTCGAGGTTGTCCGGCCGGATTTGTGACCAGCCGTGAGATGAGAGAGAGTGTGGCCACCTATGTGTTGCTTAGATCTGGAGAGCATGAGATAGTGGACAAGAGGAACCCTAGTAAAGCAAGCGCTAAAGCTCCTGCTTTTATATATAGTGGAGTGATTTTGTTGTACCAGCTTCAAAAAATGCGCTCCTACGTGTACCCGTGAGTGGGTGTGAGAGAACTAGTGCGTGCGTGCACCGCTTCTCTAAGTGAGAGTACAATATACTATGCCCAAAGAACGTTCGCCACAAGAGTAATAGTACAAGTGTGTGACGTGTGAGCTAAAATAAAATGTGTGCGCCGTCTTTTGTTTTTTTAGAAGTTTTGAGGGTAGGGTGTGAAGATCACATATGGGCGTGATGTCTACCTGCAGATAGACGGTGGGTGCGACGTGCGAGTCGGGAGAGTCGTGACTCGTGAGGGTGCGGGTGCGTGAGAGAGGGGGGGCACGTATCAATGCAATGCATGTGTCCGTAAATCATTATCCGACAAACGTTCGCCACAAGCCTTTTCCTGCCGAATGCCGAAGGACCGTTAGATCGGCATCCAACAGTGTCAGTTTTGCCATGTCATTTAACAGAATAGCCACTCCTCCTACACACAAATATTCCACGTGAGTGTTAGAAACTGTCGTATGCTCCCTCCATTCCGAAATGCAGTGCATATAGCTTTATTGAAAATTCAAACCTCGCAAACTTTTACCAAGTTTTCGTGTACCAAATTGCACATGTAGAATACCATGTATATATCATTTCATTCATCTTCGAGAGGTAATTATAAAGTTGGGTGAGGAGTCTACAAAGAAAGACCATCGTATCACCCGCAGCAATTTCAAGCATCCTTTAGTGCCGAGGAATATCATAGGAACTTTATATGATATGATTTTTATAGGATTTTTCCTTTAGAGCCAATTGGTTCATAGGAATAGATTCATATACTCCACATTTCAAAGGAAATAAACATGATATCATTTTTATAGCTTTAGAGCCACTTGGTTCATATGAATGGATTCCTATACTCCCTTAATTTCAAAGGAAAATAAACATTAGCGTATATTCAAGAAAAAGTTCCTATGATATGAACCAAATTACATCTCTTTTCTAATCCCTCCTCATAGGAATTGAGAAACATGTCATCTCTATATTCAATAGAAAAGTTCCTATGATGTGAACCAAATGACATCTCTTTTCCAATTCCTACTCATAGGAATTGAGATGCTCCCTGTCATCTCTTTCCCTACAACTTCCATGTATACATCTTCTATTCCTAAATAGATAGTACAACCCACTAGTAGCCTTTTTCCAAAACATGAAACTATGGCACAAGAACTATATAGTGTGCCAATAACTTTGAGAGATGGTCGCTAGATGAAGCTAACCCGACAGTGCAGAGATAGGCAAATCCGAGCACTACTGGCCGTTGGATATCATCAACATTCCACCAAATCTGCCACATGTACAATTTAGAAGACTCCATGGTTGAACTTAAGCATAATGCACAAACCTCAAAACACAAGCACTTCTCCTTTGTTC
This sequence comes from Triticum urartu, assembly GCF_003073215.2. Lineage (NCBI taxonomy): Eukaryota > Viridiplantae > Streptophyta > Magnoliopsida > Poales > Poaceae > Triticum > Triticum urartu. Next base: position 404,654,951 of record NC_053022.1, on the reverse strand, counting down.
TAGAATCTTCTGTATCATAATTGATTATTTTTTTCCTAAATGAATTGCCATTATTTGTTTTTTACTTTATGATTTACTCCCTCCATTCCAAGTTAGTGCAAATTTGGGTCATCTATTTTGGAACGGAGGGAGTACAATGCACAACCCCATGAATCTTAACATTTTTATAAAACTTATTGATTTTGAATGAGATGAACTATAAGAACTAAACGAACATCTACATCATGCATATATGACTGAATGCTTTGCATCCTATAGTGTGTGTTTATTCATAATTTTGTTTCGAAATCTCATGCGTTCAATACATGTGTACCTTACTAGTTTTGAGTCGAGTAGCAAATTTCACGCGGCCCGGGGTATATCAAAATGCAGGGCCCATGCATCATTGCCTTTCGGTCGAACCTACGTCCACAATTTTTTGTACGTACTATATCTCCACTGGTCCCCGAACCCAAAATGCTACCTCGTTCCCGTAAAACCAAGCGGCCCACACATATTTAAGGCGTCTGCTCGAACCCATTTACTATGACGTGGCCTCGCACGCCGTAGTACTCCTACAAACCCTAATGCCGCACTCATCATCAGTTTTCTTCAAGAGGACGAGGGAGAAGCCAATTTGTAGTGGAGGCGCTTTCAAAAAAAGGATCTGTAGTGGAGACCCCTACCCTAGGGTGCCCTAGGTAGCTGCCGCAGGCATCATTGTTTTCTCTTTTCTTTATGCTCTTGTGCCCTAGAGTGAAATGATGGTTGCTTCATCCATCCAGTTTAATGCGGGAAAGGTGGGGCTTTGTGATTTGACCCCTCGTCGCTCATTTTCTACTACTGCGGCGCTATGACCGGGGTGCCTCCAATTCGAACCGCTGCTCCGAACTGTAATTTGTTGCATTGCACGTGGAACAAGACAGTGGATGAGCAACATGCCGGCCAAAGGGGTCCTGTTAAGTGTGCCGCTATTTTGTGTGCGGACTGACCCTTCTTGAGTTGCTACGCCAACACGACAAGAGCAGCCTACCACTTGGTTTTGCTCCTTGGTGAATCCCGACTATATTGATCTAAAAAGATACGTGCTGAACTACCCTCTCCGTCTCAGTTTTTTTATTTTTAGGCGTCTCGGTTTATAGGGCCTGCACGTAGTTCTAGGTCATCCATTTGACTAACTAAATATGAGTTCATACGTCACAAAAAGTATATCATTGGATTCTTAAGCGGATGTAGTTGTATTTAAAAGTCGAGGGCGGGGCTTTTCCTGCACAGTAGGCGGCGGGGCAGTTCTGCCTAGTCGGTTCGACGGAGTCGCAAGAAGACGAGGGAGTGGGCTGCTGCAAACGTAGGGCTGTGTGATTTGACAGCGAGTTACTGCTGGAAAGGTGGGGCCCCATGATTTGACTTGCCATTATCATTTTAACTGTGGCGCTACGACCAGCGTGAGTCTCCCAGATTCCTGACCACCTCCATACAGGTGCCTCTCCCAATGCTCCACCATGTAGTAGAGGCTGGCTCTTGCATGAGAGCCCACTTCTCCACTTTTTCCTTGCCTCTCTTTCCTCCACATATGCAAAAATGCCATGTAAAGCGCACTATTGTACTTACTTTTACTTGCTCCTACATGTGCTTAAGCTTGCCACATAGGCATAAAGTCTGATGTGGCAAGTTAATCAAGATGAGAGAGACTAGTTTGGTGACCCAAGGAAGAAACGGTGCTAAGCGTGTGTACCTAGGTGAAAAGACAATTTTGAGTCTATAGATAATTAAATGAAGCAAACTTAGCAACACCATTTCATTGGAAGAGGTCACTCCTTGGCAAATGCAGTAAATACACGCGCTTAGCACCGTTTCTTCCTTGAGTATGAACAAAGAGATAGAGAGGAGTAAAAAATACACTTATAGCCAACCTTGTTGTAGTATGAGTGACTAAGTGATGACTATGTATGACATGCCAACATCAGATAGCCTAACGCACCGTGTTAAATCTCCAAGGGCGCGACCGCGCGAGCGACGCGACGGTCATGGTAGGCGCGACCATGATACGGGCTGCTGGTAGCCCTTGGATCTGAGATCAAACGGTCACATGCTAAGTTGCTGAAAATTTGCAGAATAACCCTCCAGGATAGGATATTCACCCATAGCTCTAGAGTCACACCATGCAACCGTTCGATCTCAGATCCAAGGGCTCTCGGAATCCCGTATCATGGGAGAATGGAAATCCACTACCCTGCCGTTCGCACGCAGGCAGTTCGCTCCTACTCGTCCCCGCACGTCCTTCAATACTACGGTGGTTCTCTTCTAGTCGTCCTGTCCATTCACATTACGGCAGTTCCACTAATCCTAACCCTCCTCCCAAATCCATGGCGTCCCAAATCTCCACGATCGGCGGTGAGTACAAGGTTAGAACCATCACCGGCGATGAGTTTGACGTCATCTACACCCGTTCTTCCGCGACGGTGAAAGGATGACTTTCTTGCTTCAGCCGCATGTTCGAAAACTAAGATGATGAGTGGGTCGCTGGGCTAGATGTTGAGTACACAACAGTCCTGGGACGAGAGAAGGATCTAAAGGACGAAGAGAGGAAGAAGCCTGCCATGATCCAGGTTTGCGTACATAACGTTTGCTTAGTCTACCACATATGCCATGCCTACATTGAGTGCCAGGATTTGAAGAACTTCCTCAAGGACAAAATAGTGAAATTCGTTACTGTAGACTTTGGTAACGACAAAGAAGTCCTGCGTCGGATAGGCCTCGTTGTAGGCAACACCTTCGACCTCCAGAAGATCAGCTGGTATCCTCTCGTTAGCCTTCAATGCTGACCCTGGCAGGAGCCATGGTTCATCCTTCGTATGGTAAACTGGAGAAACCTCATTACATGTTTCATCATCATGCATGGCAGCGGAATGTACTAGATATAGACCACATCCACTACACTGCAATGGATGGCTACCTTTGCTTCGATATCTACAAGGGTTGGATGAAGAGCAACAGCCAAGTGTGCGGTTCAAGAAAAGAAGTATCGGCCAAGAGGAAGAGGGACAAGGATGAAGTCGAGGACGTGGACGAGGACTCCGAGTAAGGTGGCAGTGTCGTTGCTCATGGTGGTTCTAATGTAGTGTCTACCGGAATAGTTGCAAAGTTTAATTTCAGGTGTGCTTAATTTAATTTGAGGGGTGTGTTGTGCTGAGCCCCCAGCAGAACTATGTTATGTTTCTTCTCGTTACTTTAACTCTTCAGTACGTACATACTAGTATTTCTTACATTTCATCTTTTATTTGGTATAGTACTACCACTCATTTCTTCACATTATATACATAAAATATATATGGCCAACATCATATAGCTAGCAGTTTAGTTGTCAAAGAATTTCAGGGTGCTTAGTTTTGTCAAAGAATTCCAGGATGCTTAGATGGTGCTTGGATCCAAGGGACTTATTTTAGTCTGACTAAAACTAGTCTCTGTAAGAGGCTAAAGTTCCAAGCACCCCTGAGTAAAGAGGGGCTAAAACTAGTCTTGAGACTAAAAAATTTTAGTCAGGGGTACCCCTACTAAAATATGGATTAGTCCTCTCTCTACTCATTTAACTCCTCTCCTTTAACACAGGCGAGTTCTGGATTGGAGGGTTTGGAGGATAATAAATGCTCATTAACTTGATTTTAGCCTTTTTAGTATTTGGATCCAAGCATGGGTGAGGCTAGCATGCTTTAGTCCCGCTACTTTTAGTCATGGGACTAAAACGTATCCAAGCACCCTCTTAGTTTTATTTGAGGGGTGGGTTGTGCTGGACACCATTATTGTGACTAGCCTTTTTAATAGTACTATATGCATAATTTGGCGACGAGCGCTCTCTATATGTACCACCTTTTTTTAATTTCAATTTTTGCTCCATGGCGCAATCCATCAATAGTACTACTGTACAAAAGTATACATTTTTTAAAAGGCTAGAGTATTGTTCATCACATATATAGCCAGTTAAATTCTCAACCTAGAACGACGTGCATGCCATGTAGTAAACCGATACGGAAGAAGTATAGTAAAAATGAGGTGATTTTACCGAGCGATCGGCGGGGGAGCATAGTATGTCATGCGGTCCCACGTGTCATGATGTACCAAGGCGATGCGCGTGTCCATCTTGCGGCGGAAGCAATACTAGTATGTGGTTTAAGATGATGGCGAACCAAAGTGTGAAATAATGGTTGCTTCATCCGTCTGGGAAAGTGCGGCATTGTGATTTGACGTCTCATTGCTCATTACTACTACTAGGCCGGTACAAGTGGGTTGCGTCCCCCCTGCTGTTCTATACTGTTATTTGGTGCTTGACACGTCGACCCGGTTGCTATATGTCCCACATGTCAGCGGCAGGAAGTATAGAATTCATGAAAGGGAGCGTCGACGGAGGAGTATACTACAGAATTCATGAAAGGGAGCGACTTAGTTTTGGAAAAATCTATTTTTACGGAGTACGTACCCACTAGGGTTTATAGGGCTCATCTAAAAAACATTCATTTTTCCGTTTGATAAGTCTCAATTCTACTATACTAGTAGTAGTACCATTACATGTTGTATTTCGAGGTGCGTTAGATCACCCGACGCAAGCAGTGTCAAGAGGAAACTAACCAATGCATGTACAAGTTCATGGAAATTTAGTGGTCATTCATGCATTCGTTCTAATTAATGCCTCGGTAAACATAACTTCTTGAGAAAAACAAGCATACTAATTACTTGTGCAAAATACGAAATTAATTCGACCACTCACCGTCTACCTTGGTTGGAGAGATTCTGAAATTGAGCCATAAACTGGAAAGGAGGGAGTAGTAACTTTTGTCTTGGTTACTATTTGTGGCCTTGTATAGATGCAAAATGTATTTTTTATAGTGGCCTTGTATAAGTAAATGGAGGGAGTACTAACCAAAGTACGTAGTAGGGACGAGGAGTAAACGGAGGGAGTAGTAAAAATTTCTCCTCGTGCTGTGAGCCACCGCGCGCGTGGGCGAGGGAGCGGGCGTAAGGCGTAGTAAGCAAGCTTCACCTCATCCTGCGAGCCACCGCGCCCATGGGCGGGGGAGACGGCGTACTAAGCAAGCTTCTCCTCGTTCTGCGAGTTGATGGGACACATCAAAAGTACTCCAGTGTATAGAGCCTTGCCTCTAAGATAGGCCCCACATGGTTTGCCTCTTTTTTTAATTTAACATAACGCGTCAAGTCGCAATTTGTTTGTTCACCCGTGGTAGACGATCCTCCCTCCACCAAGTGGACAACCAGTACACGTGCGAAATTACCATGTGGGCTGCCTTTTTCGTACAGAAATGAGCTCCACCGTGTACCCGCGTGGGTGTGGTTGGGAAAGAGACGGGAGTACGTGCGCCGTGCGTGCACCTCTTCTCTTCGTGCACGTCCCCCACCTACGTGGGTGTGTGTGAGAGAGATACAAACCTAGACATAATGTGCCGTCCATCCCCATGCCTCCGCCCAGTCCGACCACCAGTCACCACCACGCCCCACTCCTCCTCACCTTATCTCTCATCTTTCTTCCTCCATTTTTATACAAGGGGCCACTATCAAAATTACAATTTGCAGATATACAAGGCCACTAACACTAACCGATGCAATATTAATGGTGTTTGCCTCGTGGTACTAGCAAAGGAGGACATTAATTATCCCTTGCATGCATGCGGGAGTTTGTAAAAAAATGCATCTTGATGTTTCGTGCAATGAACGGGCATCTTGCTAGTCCATGAAAACAACACATGGCAAAATTCCATGGCTTGGGGCGGCAACTCGCTCTGTCGGGCGAGGGGAGGGAGGTGGATCAGCGAGCTGCATAGCTCGTATCCGGCGGGCTACCCAACCGGCTTGGATGCGGAATAACTACTCTTCGTAAGCCATTGTAAGAGTGGACAAAATGGTGGAGGGGATAGGGGAGCGGCCCGGTCATGAACGGACGTGTGTCCAGACTGGGTTTCTCGGCTTCCACACGGGCGGGTTTCATGGAGGCGTTTGAATGTGGCATGGAGGCGTGTTCAGCCGGGCATGCCGCGAGTGGCGCCCTTGACTCTGACCTAGGACACCGTGTCGTTCTTCCACTGACATGTGGGCTCTTTGGGTGCATGGCATGCATGTCAGTGACCCAACGCAGGCAGCGCACAGCAAAGGAACCTTTGGTGGGCCAAGGCGGTCAGAAGCGGGCATTTCATAAACCGATGATTGTTCATTGAGTGTGACGTCATCTTTTTCATGTAGATAAGCCTACTATGTTGATAGCCCGTTCGATACGTTGTGATTCATAAAGACGGCTGCAAACATCAATGTTCTACTTATCACAGATAAGATTGATTAATACCCGTAACAATCCATGTCCTTAACAAAGGGTGCATGCACGTATAGGTTGAACGTGTGTCTTGCGTCGTGTGTTGTGTGCATGCAGGCGTGCGTGTGTTGCGTGCGTGCAAGGGTATGTTTCGATGTTGCATGCATGGGTGCGTACGTGTGTGTGTTCGTGAGTGCATGTGTATGTGTCAGTGTTGCACGCCAGCATGTGTGCGTGTGTACGTGTCAGTGTTGCACGCCTACATGCGTGCATGTCTTGCGTGCATGTCTTGCGTGCGTGCATGTGTATGTGCGGGGTGAGGCTACACGTCAGTCGACTGACTTCTTCATCTCTGGTCATTAGATTTTCCAGCCGTTGGATACGAAATGAAGGGCCTCTAGTTTATCATCAAACTCCACCCCCCCTGAGCCGCCAGCCACCACCGGCCGAACCGCCAGCCCCCGCCGCCCGCGGCCGGCCCGCCCTCCCCGAAACCACTCCCCACCGCCGGTCCGCCGCCGCACCGGCCATCCCTCTAGCCCCCCCCCCTCGCCGAGCTTTTTCTCCAGGGATCCCCACCCCACCGCCCAATGAACGCCCCCCAACCGCCGGTGATAGCCAACCAGAGGTCTCACGACTTCCAATACCAACCGACCACTAATTTATTACCATTTATGTCCTTCATATACGCGCTGACGGGTGGGCCCTATGGTAATGTGCGCTGCTGAATGTGCACCGTTTGACTGGTGAATTGATCGTGTTATCAACAAATTACAGAGCTGTATGGTGAGCCAGTGACCGTATGAGCACCCTAAAATGTACTCCTATTTTATTAACATAGTACAGACTCAAACTACCATTTCATTCTTTCATATACGGGCTGACAAGTGGGCCCCACGGTTACGCGCCCCGATGGTGCAACACTAGTTGTGCCGCGTGGAACGTTTGACTGGTCAATTGATTGTGTTATCAATAAAATACGGAGTTGTATGGGTGAGCCAGTGACTGTATAATCATGATATGTATTTGTTTAACACGGTACAGACGCAAGGGCTCATATATACGCGCAAGCACTCACCGCTATAAGCGCACACACGCAAACCCTCCCCTATGAGCACCTTCGAGAGAGTGGGCCAGCATATATGATCTTGAGATTTTACGAAGTCACCATAGGTGCCTCGTAGTCGAGTGGAACGTCTCCTCCCACTGAACGTACGTCGCCGGAAAATACTGAAATTAACACAAGATAAATGCGAGCACCGGGACTTTAACCTTGGTGGGCTCGAGAAACCACTGTCCTCTAACCATCCAACCACTTGTTGGTTAGCACGACAAAATGATGAGCTTATTCTGAAGTCTAGTGACCATATCGTGCTTTCGCTTCAAATACAATGACCGTAAGTGTCGTCAACAAAATACGGAGCACGCATCAAATGCAAAGTCCATCAGTGTCATCAACAAAATATGGAGACGTATCGTGAGCTAGATACCATTGTACTATTGTATATGCTTATTTTCTTAGTGGCCGATTGCGTGTGTGGTGTGGTGGGCACATCATTTCTAGTTGTGGTGGGTCAACATGAAGACTCATGGGTCGGTTCCATCCTGCGCCACATATAGGTTGGACCGAGATGTGTTATACGAACACCCATGTGGAGGACTCGGCGTACAACACGAAGATACCAGAGTCCCGGAGGACTCTATCCCCACTGGTGATAAGCCGACTATATATGATTTGTAACCCTAGGCCCTTAGTATGTTATACAAGCTTGGGGGCTAGTTCGTCGATAGTATACACACACGCACAATGCCTGGTATTCACGTGTACTTTGTACACACCCCTATCACTAATATACAGTACCAGGAGTAGGCTCTTTCTTCAACTGCAATTGAATTCTAGCATGTGCATGTGTTTATTTCATATTATCGATCCATAGAGTGAGAGCGGTTTGAAATACAGGCAATGGATGCTTTTGCAATTCATATATAAACATTAATTAGTGCACTCCATGTTGTTAGTGTGAAGCACTTTATACATTTTTCACTTTCATGGATACATTCCAAATTTCTAGCTACGAAATAGAATACATGTCGAATTCAACATAAAGGGGGTTTCGAAGATTCGAATTCATAGGAAGTGCATTCATCTATTTGAACCCGAGATACTGGCATTTGTAAATCAGATGTAAAAGGGGGCATCAATCTTTGTTGTGAGTTTGAACATGCTATATATATTCATATGCATATCTAACTTTTTTGCAACCAAGGAGATTATATCTGGAACCATGCATGAACTAAGGTAAGTTGCATATTTTTTAATATATACTCGTGTACAATGTATATTCAAATGTACCCCCTCCATTCCAAAATAATCGTAGCTTTAGGATTTTCAAGAGTAAAGATTTGTGAAGTTTGACAAATCCTGAAAGTTCAATTCAAGAGAACCAAAAACATTAAGGCCTTCTTTGGTTCATAGGATAGGAATTTTATAGGAATAGGAAAATCATAGGACGTGAGATGACATGCATGTCAATTCATATAGAGAAAGAGATGTCATTTGGTGCATAGGATAGGATTTTTCCATTGAGTCTAGGCTAATGTTTTTTTCCTCCAAAACGTGAAGGATTGATTCCTATCCTACATAGGAATAGGAATCCATTCCTACAAACCAAAGGGCTTCAAAGGAATTTTTCCTTTGCAAATCCTATCCTATAGAATTCCTACAAAAATCCTACAAACCAAAGGAGGCCTAATGCTTCTGCTCCTAAATATTGAACGAAGCGCCAAATAGGCCTCTGGTCACCCGAAACCGCGTGAGACTAATGTTTTGGTGGTAGGAAATTATTGTCCTGACTCTGGCCCGTGTAGCCTATCGGCCCGATGTCCAAAGGTCTAAACCGGGGTAGGTTCGTAACTTCACCAAGACGCGAGAGAAGCATGCATATGCCATGGGCGCCTACCCATGCGCTCAGCTGAAATCTATCCCGCCCGCATTTGGGACACCTGACATGACTGTCCTACCCCCAACCCGCAATATGTCCGAAATTTTATATGGGGGAAAGTTTGTAACTTTCCCCAAATTTCAAACAAGCGCATCTCAAACCGAAACATTGTTCCTCCTTAGTGCCCCGCCTCCCTCCGTTTCCCCATTCATACTCCATGGGCGCGAAAATGCCTTCTCCACCAGCCGCGAAACCCCAGCCTCCTCCGTCCTCCACCCCGTAGCGGCCAATCCACCGCCGCCCTCCTCCATCACGCCGGAGCCGGTACCCCGACGTCGTCATCCAACAAAACCGCAACCGCAACGCCCTCAAGGACTTAGCAGCTGAAGCCGAGGCAGAGCTGCCTCCACGATGCCGATGCCGACGTGTGCCATACCAGAACCACTCCGACCATGCTGTCCTGCGCCTCACTGCTGCGGCTCCACTGTCGCAACCGTCCACTGCACCGGAGCTGTTCCCGCTACGCTGTCGTTCGCCGCCTCGGATCTGCTTCCCCGCTGCCGACAGACGGCCACCGCACCACACTCAAAAACTTGGCCATGGGTTCATCCAAGGCTGCACCGTCCTCCACAACTTCTGGTTTCCGGCGAACAACAAGAAGATTGTCAGAAAAACAGAAGGAGGACACAGCACTGCCAGCAGAAAGAGGTACTCCTCTTCCCTTATTCGTGCAAATCTTACATCTCCGCTCACACCGTATTCATCCCACGAAAGAAACTAGTTGAGCGCTTCTTACTGCATCTTCTTCGTGATACTAAATGCACAAGGTTTCCTCCCTTTTACTATTTCACCTTTGCTAGAGGTCAGTAGCCTGCCTGGATTTCAATTCAGGGTCAGTCGAACCGCAATTAAAAGAAGCAGCAGCCTCTTAGGCGCGCGGAGCACCTAGTCCGCCTGTTCCCCGGGGAAGCGGCGCATCAGTGTCTATCATAGGGGTGTGGGGCGCACGAGCTGCTTCCGCCCGATCTAGAGGTCGGCGGGGCTTGAATGGATGGCCGGGGGGCGGTGCCAAGCACGGCGGTGCAGTGAGGTCGAGGGGAGGGTGCAGGCAGGGGAGGAATACTGGGCCAGTGGTCGCTGGCGTTTCGAGGAAGATCATCAACACTAACTCGCTGGAGGTAGATGAAGGCGATCTGCCCGTTCTTTGTACATTGGACGGTTCAGAAAAAATGGACTAACCTATTTGCTTTCAGTCGACTGTTATTTTCATAGAATCATGTAGTAATTTAGTGTGCCATGCATGTTGTAGAGCTATCATATGTCTCACGTCATTTATTTCTCACCGACCTGCTATCTGCTACCTTTACACTGTACTAATTGTGCACACACTTCACCCATACTCACACTATTGTTTTTTATGCATGGGTATTTCAGACTCTGACGCAGTGTTGTTGAATGCAGAAAAGAAAAGACAGAAGTCGCTCCAGTGTAATTCGAAGATAAGCACTAAGCGTTCCAGTGCTCTAACGGGTGCAGTGTCAGCAGTTGGGGACAGTAAACTTAGCTCTGTAGTTGATGATCTCAATTGCCACACACAACCATCCCAGGTGCTTGCTTTAACTTCGAGCTGTCAAATGTGGTTGCATGTTGCATATGGTGTCTAGCTTGTATTGCTTCCAATTTGGTTAAATTGCATCTGCTTACTTTACACATTATACCTTTGATAATGACATGCCTTCCTGTTTTTGATACAAACTACATATGTCTATTAACCATGTTCGTACATCAAACTAATGCTCTTTTGTATCCCTCGTCAATCACTTATGATGAGACAGTCACCCGGGTGGGTTTCTGTGAGTCACCATACTTGTTTAAAGAGTGCAGTGTCATCCTCCCCACATGATTTTCAAGAAACAGCAAGGCTAAATGAAGATAGTCAGCGTAGCTCTCTAGTTGATCACCGCAATTCCCCCACACCACCATCGCAGGTGCTTGCTCTTACTTGGCAGTGTGATATGTAGTGTTCGTCTTACATGAAAGTAGTGTTCGTCAGTATCATGCATCAATGAGTTCTGAAGAGCAAATTTTATTCCTTTTTCTTGTGGGTTTGACTTGACAAGGCAAAATCAAGAAAGAGGAAGGAAAAGAGTAAGGAAGGCGATGATGGTGGTCCTCTGCAGCAACGTAAACGGAGCATCTATACCGATTCTCCTTGTATTGATAGTGCATTACAAGGTCCAAGTCTCTGCTCCCCTACTCCACCATCCTAGGTGCTTGCTCTAACTTGGCAGTGTGATATCTGGTTGCTTGTTGCATATGGTGTCTAGCTCGTATTGCTCCTAATTAGTGTAAACTACATCTGCTTTGCTTACACATGATACATGTGAATATGACACGCTTTCCTGTTTTTGGTACATACTATATCTTATGATAAGGCACCTTTAAGTCGCCACTATGATATTGGTTGTCTCTTGCATATGATTTCTAGCATGTACTGCTTCTAATTTGTTGAAACGACATACAGTTTGAACTTGGCAGAGTGATATTGGTTGCATCTTTCATATGGTGTCTAGCTTGTAGTGCTTCTAATTTGTTGAAATGCCTTCTGCTTAGTTACCACATCATAGGTGTGAATATGTCACACCATCCTGTTTTTCATACATATTCCATCCTCGCATCATGTGTTTGCCTTTCACCCGAGTAGTGTTCGTCAGTATCATGCATGAATGAGTTCTGAAGAGCGAATTTTATTCCTTTTTCTTACCGGTTTGACTTCATAATGCAGAATCATTACAACTGAAGGAAATTAGTCTGGTAGTGGATGATGGTGGTCCTTCGGAGCAACTCAAACAGGGGGTCTCTACAGATTCTACTCCGCCATCCTCCCAACAAGATTCGCAAGACAACACAAGGCTGGACAGTCAGCGTAGCTGTGTAGATGATGAGCACATCTCCCCTACTCCACCATCACAGGTGCTTGCTCTAACTTGACACTATTATATGTGGTTGCATGTTGCGTATGATGTCTAGCTTGTATTGCTTCTAACTTGAATTGCATCTGCTTACTTTACACATAATGCCTGTGAATATGACACGTGCTCCTGTTTCTAGAACATACGTGTACATGATGAGCACATCTCCCCTACTCCACCATCACAGGTGCTTGCTCTTACTTGGAACTGTTATACGTGGTTGCGTTTTCCGTATGATGTCTAGTTTGTATTGCTTCTGATTATGTTGAATTGCATCTGCGTAGCTTACAACTTATACCTGCAACGATCACTTACCCATAAGACACATTTAACTTGGGACTGTGATGTAGGTTGCATCTTGCATTGTCTTCTAGCTTGTACTGCTTCTAATTTCTTGAAATGGCACTTACGACGAGACACTTTTTACCTGATAGAGTGATATTGGTTGCATGTTCATATGGTGCCTAGCTTTCATTTCTTATAATTTTGTTGAAATGCCTTCCGCTTGCTGTTTTTTCATACATATTCCATCCTCCTATCGTACGTGTGAATATGAAACGCTGTTTTTTTGTATATATTCCATCATCCTATCCTGCGCTTGCCTTACATGAAAGTAGTGTTCATCTGTATCATGCATCAACCAGTTATGCAGAGCTAATTTTATTCATCTTCTTGTGGTTTTGACTTCATAAGGCAATATCAGAAAATAGGAAGGAAAAGAGTAAGTTAGGGGATGTTGGTGGTCCTCTGCACCGACGCAAACAAAGACTCTCTAGATTTGCCACTGCTACTGCTAATGAAGTTGAAGTCCCAAGTCTACATGATGAGTTCATCTCCCGTACGCCACCATCACAGGTGCTTGCTCTAAGTTGACAGTGTGATAATTGGTTCCATGTTGCATATGTTGTCTAGCCTGTATTTCTTCTATTTTGATTAAATTGCACCTGCTGATTTTATACGTTATACATGTGCATATGACATGGCTTTTTGTGTCTAGAATACACTGCATCTATCTATCATACCATGTTCTTACATCAAAGTACTGCTGTTGTGTATCCCGCATCAGTCACTCATGATTGGACGCTTTTAACATGGCAGTTTGACAGTGGTTGCATCTTGCATTGATTTCTACGTTGTACTGCTTCTAATTTTTCGAATTGCCACTTATGACAAGACACTTTTAACTTGGCAGAGTAATATTGGTTGCATCTTTCATATGGTGTCTAGCTTGCATTACTTCTATTTTCTTGAAATCCTTCTGCTTAGTTTGCACATCGTAGCTGTGAATATGTCATGATGTCTTGTTTTTCTTACATATTCCATCCTCATATGGTTGTCTTACATCAAAGTATTGCTTGTCTGTATCATGCATCAATGAGTTCTGAAGAGTGATTTTATTCTTTTGTGTTGTTGTCGGATTTCGGGTTCCGGCAGACCCTTGAGGTTCGAACACTGGGGTGCGCACGGAGATTTCGCCTCCTACCTACCTGCACCCCTCCGCCTCGCTAAGATCTAAGCTATGGAAAGAACAACACAAGAGACACAGGGTTTATACTGGTTCGGGCCACCGTTGTGGTGTAATACCCTACTCCAGTGTGTGGTGTGGTGGATTGCCTCTTGGGCTGATGATGAGGAACAATACAAGGAAGTACAGCCTCACGAGGGTCTGTTCTTGGCTGGGGCGATGAACTGCTGGGAGGAGTTCAGTCACCCTTCTCTCTCTCTCTCTTCTATAGCTGGTCTCGATCCCCCTAAAACTCTCTCTCTTTCTCCCCTCTTATTGTTTTTCTCGATCTCCCTTTACCTCTCTTTTCCCCCTGTGGGTGGCTGGTCCTATTTATAGAGGCCCTCGTCCTCTTCCCAAATATCGAGCGGGAAGGGATCCAACAACGGCGGGATAATTTGAAGGGGGGCAGCTAGTACTAGCTATCCTGACAAAAGTAGTCTTCGCCTGCACAAAGCTCTGGTGGTGACGCCGTCTTGGGCTCCACAATGACCTCCGTCTTGCAGTCCTCCTGGTCTTGGTATTGTTGCACCGAAATGGAAACCTTTGCCTGATGCCTCGGTACTCCGCGGCTGCGCTTGCTCCCTTTGCACCAAAGAGGAAAGGAGGATACTGCGCGGGCTGGCACCCGCCTGGCGCCTTTGGTCGTCATGGCTTGCGTCACGGGCACCTCGTGAGGTACCCTGCCTTGATCTCTCCGCCTCCTCGCGAGCCAGCCTGATGAGGCTGTGCCTGAGGAAGCTCCGTGTCGTCCGCCCCGCGAGGCTTGGCCCCTCGCGAGGGTCTTGGGTCTGTGTTGATGAAGATGGGTCGTGCTGGGCCACCCCTTTGAGCCACGCCGCAGGCCACAGGCAGGCAAGTCTGGGGACCCCCGTTCCCAGAACACCGACAGTAGCCCCCGGGCCCAAGGCGCGCTAGGACTTGGCCGTGCAGGGAGGCGGAAGGGCAAGAGCGAAGCGCCGCGGGCCCTAATAGCCTGCGGCCTTGGGCGCCGCGTGGCTGTTGATTGGACGTGGGCGGCACTGTTCCCCCATGCCCCCCTTATTTTGCGCCATGCTAGACGGACTCGTAGTTGTACACAGCCGCTCCCCCTTCTGTTGCTGGAGCGCCCTCTGTCCTTCCTCCGCTCGAACTCCAGCTTCTGTTTTCAACCCAATCTCGAACCTTCCCCCCTTCCCATCGCCATGCCTCTGACGAAGAAGGGAAGAGGGAAGAAACACGTGCCTCCGCCTTGTCCGCCGCCGTTGGCGGCCCCTGCCGAGGGCTTAGGCAAGGTTAGCTCGACTCTGGCCACTATCTTCAACGAATGCAGGAGGACGAGGCCAGGACCGCGTCCCACTTCTCCATCGACAGGATAGTCACTGAGGTCTCGTATTTTGCCGACGCCCTGTGGGCAGGTCTGGTTCCTCCCTTTTCTGATTTCTTCAATGCCGTGCTTTCCCACTATCAGATCCACATGATGCATCTGGGTCCTGAATCCATCACCCTCCTTTCGGTCTTCGCCTTTGTTTGCGAGGCTATGATGGGCATCCTTCCTTCGGTTGCCTTGCTGCGCCACTTCTTCTTGCTGCGCCTTGTCGACCCTACCCAATGCTGGGCGTGCGTGAGCTTCATTGCCACGTCTGAGACAGCGGCCTCTGGGATCGACTTCAAGCTCCCCCTGCCCGCGGCTGGGTTCCGCGAGCGGTGGCTGTATGTGGACGCAGGGGTGCCCAGCCCCCTGCTATCGGAGCCAACTTCGCCTGCTGTCCCCAATTCGGGCTGGGGCCAGGAGACGCTTGAGATCCCCCGGCTCGTCTTCGTCTGGCACCGCTTCACGTTCTTGAGGTCGCTTGGCGTGACAGCGCCCAAGGTGGTGAAGGAGTTCCTGCTACGCCGCGTTGCTCCTCTCCAACACCACTCCCGCCAGATGTGGGCCTTCAGCGGGCGCGATGATCGTATAAGGCTCCAGGAAGAGGACCTGACCCCTGAAGTGCTGAGGACAGCGCTCTTGACCCTGACTGGGGACCCCAACCCTGGCAGCATCCAGCAGGGAGGTGCCTTGCTGTACCTCTGCCAGAGCAGGGGCGATTTTGTGAAGCAGATGCCTATCTTTGATGAGTGGGGGTCGCGCCCCGCCGGCCTCCAAGGGCCTCGTGAGAACCCAGTGGTGGTGACTGCCCTTCCAATCGGCCAAGGCGGCTCTTCCTCGAGCGGCGGAGCAGGGAGGCATGAGGCGCCAGAGGCCGAGGGGGCTCCCAGCGGGGTGCCGGCGACGGGCGATGCCCATGAGGGAGTAGCTCTCGGGGCCCGTGCCGCTGAGGCTGAGGGTGACGAGTAGCTGCCCTCAGCGCCTGCGACTGAGGCCCCTGAGGCTCCAGCTGCTCCCCCTAACGCAGATTGCCTTGACGCTCTGTCTTCGTCGCAGGTTGATCCCTGCGCCCAACTCTTGGGCCGCTTCCGCGTGGACTTTGAGGCCCTCCGGAAGAGAAGGGAGGCCCTGGGCGACGATTACCCTTGTCGCCTGCTGAAGCGTAGGAAGTACTTCGCCACTGATGAGTAAGCCTTCTCCATTCCCAGCTCCTGATCCTTCTATTGCTTTTACTGACCCTTGCTCCGCAGGCCCCTTCCAGCCGAGCTTGTGGAGACGGCTGAGGTGACGTCCCCCTTGGCTTCGCCCCCTCCATCGTCCTCAAGCGCCCCGAGCAGCAGAGCCCTTGTGGTGAGGGCGATCGAAGAGGCGGACCGTCCCGAGGCGCATCGTGGCCCTGCGCACCTCGCGATCCTCTTCCACAGGCCTTCTCGTGGCATAGCCAGCCTACCATGGGATTCTCGCCTAGTCGTGGACTGCGATTGGCTGAGGCGCTCCCTGCGCTCTTCACCTGGGGACGGGCTGGCTCCAGGCCGGGATTCTGGCGCGGCGTGCCCGGCCGTCGCGAGGGTGCCAGCCCCCAGCCCCCAGCCCAGAGAGGGAGTGCTGATTCGTGGCCCTCGGCGCTTGCTTGGGGCAGATGATGGTGTGGAAGACGTCCTCGAGCGCGCTCGGGGGCGTCGCGCTCTCCGCCAAGGATTCCTTCGAAGGGCGGCTGACGCAGTAAGCCTGCTTGGTGAGGAGCTTGCTGATGAAGATGCGTGCCTTGAGGCCGAGGGCCTGCGCCTGGCCGCAGAGAGGCGCGAGCTAGAGGGCGCCATCGCCCTTGCGCGTCGTTAGCGCGATCTTGACGACGCAGAGGCCAAGGCGTCGCTGGTGGCCTCTCGGGAGGCCCGATCTTGGGCCGTTGAGGAGGCCCGGGAAGCCGACCGGTGGCGAAAGGCGGCGGAGGAGTGGGCTCGGGAGCTCCTGTCCTGGTGCCACTCACTGGAGGAGCAAGTGGAGCTGCGCGAGGCAGCCCTCGCGTCGATGAAGGTGGCCTCTGGCGACTCAGCAGAGCTCCAGAAGCGTGAGAAGGCGCTGACGCTAGAAGCCGCCGAACGTACCCGCGAGTACGAGCGTCTGGAGACGAGGGAGCGCTTGGTGACGCAGGCGGAGGATGATGTCGCTGCACAGGAAGCCCGTGTCCTGGAGGAGGTCGGACGTCAGGTGGCGATGGCGCATTTGAACCTCGAGCACAAGTTCGAGGAGAAGCTGGGGTTGATCCGGGCCGAGGCTGAAGGCAGGACTGCTGCCTTGAGAGCCAAGCCGGAGGAGGCGACACGGTGGGCCGATGCTTTCCGGGCCGCCCTTGAGGTGGCGCAAGGTGAGTTAACCACCTCCCAGCCCGAGGTGCTCCTTCTTTTGGCACACTAAAATCACATGCAAGATCACCCAGAAAGTTGTACTACTAGTACTAGTACTGCGTGTTAGATGAAAAAACACGATCAAGATCAAGAAAAAGATCGTCAACAAGAGACATTACCTTGACTTTCTTAATGAGGGATCCCAGAGAGGGTGGCTTGGACAGGGCGATAGCTTTGAGCTTGTCTGCGGTAGTCTCGGCGGGGTGCTTGCGCTTCTTCGTACCATGAGCCTCGACGGTTTTGGCCAGAGCCATAGACATCACATCGGTCGGTGCTCCGGCGTCCATCCAAGAGAGGAAGCTGAGAGAGAAGAGTGAAAGGAGGAACGAGATGAGGGAGAAGCGAAGCGAGTTGGGGGTTTTCTTCAAGTGAGGAAGCTGAGAGAGAAGAGTGAAATGATGGTTGCTTCGCCCGTCCAACTTACTGCTGGAAAGGAGGGGGTTTTGTGATTTGACAGCTCATTGGGCATTACTGCGGCGGTTCGATTGGGGTAGTCTACCGTCACTCTACTATAGAGTAATTTAGTGCATGGCTGGTGGACCCAGGTGCTGGCTGTCCCACACGTCGGCGAAAGTGAGTAATTTAGTGCATGGCTGGAGGAGGATCCACACGGTAGAGCGTGTCCACTATTTTTCTGAAGAAAAAAAATGATTACAGCAAGCGTTTCCACTCTTACGACGGAGGAGTGCGAAACACGGCAGCCACTGGAACATACACAGTGCTCCTACTACTAGGCATGTGCAGTGGTTCATACGTCAGTACTACCCAATCTTGTTGCTAGTGTAGTAACATATGACGATAACAAATGATGTTGTGCGCATGTCAACTACTCCTATATGTAACATAGTACCGCTTTTTCGACTGTCCGGTCGAGAATGAACGGTGAGATCAATGTTAACAGAACTAGGTCCACAGCGCACGGAGAGTACGGTGCTATAGTACTCCACGAAACATGAACCATATGAAGCACGCATAGTGTTAGGCAGGGTGTATGAAGGGTGCATGGGATGGGAGCAAAAGTTCCCTTCTCGACCCACTTGTGGGTGTTTGGCAGAGTGCATGAAGGGTGCATGAGTCCACACTAGTAGGTTGACAAAAATACATGAAGAGGAAACAACTATATTGAGATGAGAATGCAGCCAAACACACCCACACGCTTTGTGCTAGTGACTGATCTGCACCATCTGAGTTTGATCCAACAGTCATGTTGCCCATGCAGAGGGCGCCTAAACACCACCGAAGTCCCTCTGCTTCTCGAGGCGCACGACGTTGGTGATGCAGGGTGCAACCACCCACAGAGCCCGCTCCCGGTCGACAGGAGCCAGTGTCAGGCGCCTCACCTCGGACTCCGTGATCTGCTGCGCCGCCATGGCACCAGGTAGAAGAAATGGGGAGAGGAAGCAAAGGGGGCGAAACGGCTGAAAGGCAATGCAATCTATGGGAAGGCGGAGGGAGCGGGGAATCTTTTGGTTTTCACCACAGTAAAACACCAGTCGACGACTTCTCACATCAGGGAGCAGTGGGTTTTTACAGGCAGAGTCATCATGACTAATTTCTGCCGCGCCTACTCCCATCAATCAAAAAATTAAAAATCCTACCGTGCCTGCTCCCGTCAATCAAAAAATTAAAATCCTGCCGCACCCAAACACCAGAGCAATGCCTCGGTGGATATTTAAATTTACCTGCCGGCAAGTAGATAAAAAAAGGGTGAAAAAAAATGTGGCGGCGGCCTAGATAATCAGACGAACTAGTACAACTAGCTAGCCACCGTGCTTCACTGATATACTCGGCGGGAAAGGTGGTCTTTCGTGATTTGACGACTCATTTACTTGCTTCGGCGCTACGACCGAGGAGGACCTAGAAAACGCGCGGTAGGGCGTCCCACGTCAGGAAGAATATATGCGTGCACCACCCGGGAGGACCCCGAAACCGCGCGGTAGGGTGTGCCACGTCTCGGCACGGAGGAAAAATGTGCATGTAAAAATATACTGTATCAGACGTAGTACCTATGGTTCGACCTCGGGACCCAGCCAGTCAGTCAAAAACACCCCACTAGCCACACAGCTTCATCATGCAAACGTGGCACGGAGGATAGATGTGGTTAGCTCCGTCTCGACCAGCCAGAACGTCTCTTGTTCTAGGCGATTCTTCTATTTTCCAAGCTTTTTTTAGTTGTAATAACACCACGGCAAGCTAGCGCCGCTCTTTGTGTGTGCCCGTGCAAAGGTTAGACGATGGAGAGAAGAGAGAATGAGATCGCAGACCTGGGACCCACCAGTAAGTGAGACAACGGTCATGCACGTGTTGACGAGGCACTCCCTCTACTCTACTCAACACAAGTACTGTATAAAATCAAGTTATGGGACAAAGCCAACAACCGTTCGTTTTTTCAGGCTATCGACTTACGCTTTGTAGTCCAGGTTCCCAGTTCGAATCTCGTCTTTCAGATTTGTTAGTTTTAGGTCCAAATTTGATTAATGACAAGTGGGACCCCCGTGTGTTGTTCCGATATTTCAGTGTAGGATGGTTTTTTTGAACAAACACTTTGCGCGGTTAGACAAGTAACGACACGAGTTACATGTTTTTTGCAAGTTTACGAACAAAAATGACAGCGGCATAGAATATCACATCCACCCCGTAGCTTAGATACTATGGTGATACGAGTTTTTACACCGTTGGAAGTGAGATCCAATGGCTTGGGAGTAGTCTTTGTAATTATGCGCAATTTCCAAACTCTCCAAAGGTTTTTTTGCAAATAAAACATTCAAGCCTTGTGTGTGCCGCTGCATCTTCTATGCAATGGCTCCCCGGTGCTCATATTAGGTGCTCCGCGTAGCTTAATTACCCACTACGGTGATATGAGTATCTAGGTCGTATGATCAGTGTCAGATGGCACATGCATAGTACTTGTACTTTCTGCGCATTTCCCAAACTCTATCAGCCATATATTGCAAAAAAAATCAAACCTGCTATTGTGGGCCGTTAGATCTTAGTGAACTCGTATCACCATAGAATCTACGGTGCGGGAGCACCTTATACTCTCCCGTGCGAGAAAACATAAGGTGCTTGATCTGTGATGCTACGGTGATACGAGCTTGGAGGTCGTTTGATCTGAGATCCAATGGCATCTGAGCAGTCTTTGTTCTTGTAAGAAGTGGCCGAACTCTTTTGGGGCTTTTTTGCAAAAAACCATTCGAACCACCGAGGAGGTGTTGGGTCACAAATCCAATGCCTCCGAAGAGCTTGTATCACCAAAGCATCTAAGGTGTGGTAGCACATGATATTCTTACATACAGGAGAATATGATGTCCTCCTTCATCTTAGATCCTACGGTGATACGAGCTTCGAGGTCGTTGGATATGGTATCAAAGGGCATCTAAGTAGTTTTTGTACAAATTGTGTGCAATTCTCAAACTCATCAAGGTTTCCTGCAAAAATATTAAGACACATCATGTGAGCTGCTATATCTCAGATCTACAAGCTCCAAGCAACTCGTATCGGCATATAGCATCTAAGGTATGGGGCACATGATATTCTCCCGGGGAGGAGGGGTGGGGGTGCACAACCAATCGGTGGTTGGGAGGGTGGGGACAAATATAATCTAAACAACCCTAAACAGAGCTCCACAATTTTATCTAAGGTCGAGGGGTTGACCCACGACAATCATAGCTCCGCCTAAACACAACATTTGCATGTACTGTAGTACTAGACTTAATATTCATGTTTCAGTTTCATGTTCATTTTAAATATTGAACTGAGGACCATGGATGTCTTACATTTTACTCCCTTCGTTCCTAAATATTAGTCTTTTTAGAGGCTTCAAATGGACTGGCACATACGGATGTATATAGACATATTTTAGAGTCTAGATTCACTCATTTTGCTCCGTGTGTAGTCACTTGTTGAACTCTCTAAAAGACTAATATTTAGGAATAGAAGGAGTATTTTTGAATTCGTGGCATACATGCATGGTTTGGAAAAATAGATGCACTATACTTATTGGATTGTTGTTGTGTTCGTGCGTGTGTGTCTTTGTGTGTGTGTGTGGTCATATGCTTGATACATACAAAGTTTTCTCACCTCCATATTGTTCATCATTTAAATTTGAATTTGCATTGGAAAATTTACTAGGGATACCATGAAATGTGAAATCCACGTTGAGATCACTATATCACAAACTCACTCTAATTCAACAAATCGTCATAAATCAATTACCACGTTGAGATTAGTATTTGCAAGGAAATACGGGTATTGTAATACACATAGATTCGTTCGGCAATTTAAAAGGTTCCTTCCGTATTTTCGAATGGTAGGACCCAACGGCGTACCAGCCAGACCTTGGATCGTGTTAATCCTAAAAAAACCGGGCTCGTGTCCTTCGGTGGCGTGCGTGGTACGCACATTAGGCAACCCCAACCAGTCGAGCCTCAACGTTTCAAGTCGAAATATCTGGCGGCCAGAATTCCAGCCCTAGGAAATTCCCCTCATATCCCCGGTCCATAATGACTACCGATGAACAATGGAGGGATGCTTTAGTAACTAGACAACGTTACCTACCGTGTCGAGCACGGTTCAATTCCCTCGGTCGCCGCTCGTCAAGGTCACCCGTCAACTGCATTGCCTAGTACTACTACTACTACTACCACTACTACTACTACTACTACTACTACTACTACTACAACTACACCAGGATGAGCACAAAATTGAGCCCGTTTGTTCGTGCCTACTACTTGAGTTAATATATCAGGCAATGCACTGGTACGTAGGGATTATCCTTTTACTCTGCATATATAACTTGTCTGTAGTCTAACTAAGCAAAATATTTGACCAAATCCTTTCTTAAGAAATACAATAGGACAGATGTACGGCTTGAAAATTTATTGCATGATGCAGGTTATGATATTGTTTCAAATCCTGGTTCTTAAATTTCAGAAAATCCAGAGGTGAGCATAAATTCTTGATACTAAGCATGGTCACGTGATATGGCACAAATATTACTTCGTAAGTTTTTTCTTCAATCTGATACAAGCTTCTTATGACAAGTTGCACAAATGAAGAGCCAAGTTATTTTGGAACAAAGACATGTAGTGCCGTCCGAGCAAGCGTGTGAGTCGACGGGAGGCGTGCGAGCAGATGATGTCTACTACACAACCTTCTTCTTGTAGACGTGGTTGGGCCTCCAAGTGCAGAGGTTTGTAGGACAGTAGCAAATTTCCCTCGAGTGGATGACCTAAGGTTTATCAATCCGTAGGAGGCGTAGGATGAAGATGGTCTCTCTCAAGCAACCCTGCAACCAAATAACAAGGAGTCTCTTGTGTCCCCAACACACCCAATACAATGATAAATTGTATAGGTGCACTAGTTCGGCGAAGAGATGGTGATACAAGTGGTATATGGATGATAGATATGAGTATTTGTAATCTGAAATTATAAAAGCAGCAAATTAACTAATCCGTAGGAGGCGTAAACGATATTGCAATGCATGGAAATAAGGCCTGGGGTTCATACTTTCGCTAGTGTAAGTTCCCTCAACAATAATACCATAATTGGATCACATAACTATCCCTCAACATGCAACAAAGAGTCACTCCAAAGTCACTAATAGCAGAGAACGAACGAAGAGATTATGGTACGGTACGAAACCACCT
Source organism: Triticum urartu (assembly GCF_003073215.2). Classification (NCBI taxonomy): domain Eukaryota; kingdom Viridiplantae; phylum Streptophyta; class Magnoliopsida; order Poales; family Poaceae; genus Triticum; species Triticum urartu. The sequence continues at coordinate 404,631,837 of NC_053022.1, read as the reverse complement.
CAAAGTTATTCTTTCCAATCAATCCGTTGGGCTATTCCTATAAGTGTCACAAACAGCCCTAGAGTTCGTACTAGAATAACACCTTAAGACACACATCAACCAAAACCCTAATGTCACCTAGATACTCCAATATCACCTCAAGTATCCGTGGGTATGATTATACGATATGCATCACACAATCTCATATTCATCTATTCAACCAACACAAAGGACCTCAAAGAGTGCCCTAAAGTTTCTACCAGAGAATCACGACAAAAACATGTGCCAACCCCTATGCATAGGTTCATGGGCGGAACCCGCAAGTTCATCACCAAAACATACATCAAGTGAATCACGTGATATCCCATTGTCACCACAGATATCCACGGCAAGACATACATCAAGTGTCCTCAAATCTTTAAAGACTCAATCCGATAATATAACTTCAAAGGGGAAACTCAATCCATTACAAGAGAGTAGAGGGGGGAGGAAACATCATAGGATCCAAATATATTAGCAAAGCTCGCGATACATTAAGATCGTATCATCTCAAGAACACGAGAGAGAGAGAGAGAGATCAAACACATAGCTACTGGTACATACCATCAGCCCCGAGGGAGAACTACTCCCTCCTTGTCATGGAGAGCACCAGGATGATGAAGATGGCCACCGGAGAAGGATTGCCCCCTCCGGCAGGGTGCCGGAACGGGTCTAGATTGGCTTTCGATGGCTACGGAGGCTTCTGGCGGCGGAACTCCCGATCTATTATGCTCACGGATGTTTTTAGGGTGTATGGAGATATATTGGTGGAAGAAGTACGTCAGGGGGGCCACGAGGGGCTCACGAGGGTGGAGGGCATGCCCAAGGGGGGTGGGCGCGCCCCCTGCCCCGTGACCTCCTCGCAGATCCCCCGACGTGCACTCCAAGTCTTCTGGGCTCCTTTCCTTCCAAAAATGAGTTCCGTGAAGTTTCAGGTCAATTGGACTCCGTTCGATTTTCCTATTCTTCGAAACCCTAAAATAGGGTACAAACAGAAACTGGCACTGGGCTCTGGGTTAAAAGGTTAGTCCCAAAAAATGATATAAAAGTGTATAATAAAGCCCATAAACATTCAAAACAGTAAATAATATAGCATGGAGTAATCAAAAATTATAGATACGTTGGAGATGTATCAACATCCCCAAGCTTAATTCCTACTCGTCCTCGAGTAGGTAAATGATAAAAACAGAATTTTTGATGTGGAGTGCTACTTGGCATAATTTCAATGTGATTCTTCTTAATTGTGCTATGAATATTCAGATCCGAAAGATTCAAGATAAAAGTTCATATTGACATAGAAATGATAATACTTCAAGCATACTAAATAAGCAATTATGTCTTGTCAAAATAACATGGCCAAAGAAAGTTCATCCCTACAAAATCATATAGTTTAGTCATGTTTCATTTTCGTCACACAAGAATGCTCTCATCATGCACAACCCGATGACAAGCCAAGCAATTGTTTCATACTTTAGTAATCTCAAAATCATAAACTTTCCCGCAATACATGAGCGCGAGCCATGGATATAGCACTATGGGTGGAATAGAATATAATGAGGGGGTTATGTGGAGAAGACAAAAAAGGAGAAAGTCTCACATCAACGAGGCTAATCAATGGGCTATGGAGATGCCCACCGATTGATGTTAATGCAAGGAGTAGGGATTGCCATGCAACAGATGCACTAGAGCTATAAATGTATGAAAGCTCAACAAAAGAAACTAGTGGGTGTGCATCCAACTTGCTTGCTCACGAAGACCTAGGGCACTTGAGGAGGCCCATTGTTGGAATACACAAGCCAAGTTCTATAATGAAAAATTCCCACTAGTATATGAAAGTCATAATATGAGAGACTCTCTACTATGAAGATCATGGTGCTACTTTGAAGCACAAGTGTGGTAAAAGATAGTAACATTGTCCCTTCTCTCTTTTTCTCTCATTTTTTGGGCCTTCTCATTTTTATGGCCTTTCTCTTTTTTCGGCCTTCTCTTTTTTATGGCCTTTCTCTTTTTTTATTCCTCACTTGGGACAATGCTCTAATAATGATGATCATCACACTTTTAAATATTTACAACTCAATGATTACAACTCGATACTAGAACAAAGATGACTCTATATGAATGCCTCCAGTGGTGTACCGGGATTGCGATGAATCAAGAGCGACATGTATGAAAAATTATGAACGGTGGCTTTGCCACAAATACGATGTCAACTACATGATCATGAAAAGCAATATGACAATGATGATGCGTGTCATAATAAACGGAACGGTGGAAAGTTGCATGGCAATATATCTCGGAATGGCTATGGAAATGCCATAATAGGTAGGTATGGTGGCTATTTTGAGGAAGATATAAGGAGGTTTATGTGTGATAGAGCATATCATATCACGGGGTTTGGATGCACCGGCGAAGTTTGCGCCAACTCTCAATGTGAGAAAGGGCAATGCACGGTACCGAAGAGGCTAGCAAGGATGGAAGGGTGAGAGTGCGTATAATCCATGGACTCAACATTAGTCATAAAGAACTCACATACTTATTGCAAAAATCTACAAGTCATCAAAAACCTCGGCACTACGCGCATGCTCCTAGGGGGATAGATTGGTAGGAAAAGACCATGGCTCGTCCCCGACCGCCACTCATCAGGAAGACAATCAAATAACACCTCATGTTTCAAATTTGTTGCATAACGTTTACCATACGTGCATGCTACGGGACTTGCAAACCTCAACACAAGTATTTCTCAAATTCACAACTACTCAACTAGCACAACTTTGATATTATTACCTCCATATCTCAAAACAATCATCAAGCATCAAACTTCTCTTAGTATTCAAAACACTCATAAAAAAGTTTTACTAATCTTCAATACCTAGCATGTTAGGATTTTTAGCAAATAGCCATGCTATTTAAGACTCTCAAAATAATATATGTGAAGCATGAGAGTTCATATATTTCTTCAAAATAAAACTACTGCCATGCTCTAAAAGATATCAGTGAAGCACTAGAGCAAATGACAAACTACTCCGAAAGATATAAGTGAAGATCAATGAGTAGTCGAATAATTATGCAACTATATGAAGGCTCTCTAACATTTAAGAATTTCAGATCTTGGTATTTTATTCAAACAGCAAGAAAAACAAAATAAAATGACATCTAAGAATAGCAAACATCATGTGAAGAAGCAAAAACTTAGGATCAACCGATACTAACCGATAGTTGTTGAAGAAGAAAGGTGGGATGCCAACCGGGGCATCCCCAAGCTTAGACGCTTGAGACTTCTTGAAATATTATCTTGGGATGCCTTGGGCATCCCCAAGCTTGAGATTTTGTGTCTCCTTAATTCCTCTCATATCACGGTCTCCCTAAATCTCAAAAGCTTCATCCACACAAAACTCAACAAGGACTCGTGAGATAAGTTAGTATAAACCATTGCCAAAACCTTATTATACTCTACTATAGCAAATCACAAAAATTATTATTCAATATTGCATACTAAATGTCTCTACATATTTAATAGTCCTATCCTCAAATAGAATCATTAAAGAAGCAAACATATGCAAACATAACAACAATGTGCCTAAACAAGACAGTCTGTAAAGAATGCAGCAACATCCATACTTCCCTAGCTCCAAAAATCATGAAAGAAAATTCCCATTGTAGTAAATTTATCAGAGCTTAATATGCAAAAGGTTTCAACATTTTATCACATTCTGACTTTCCTAGGGAATTATTGCAACAGCGGTAAACTTTCTGTTTTCAAACAGCAACATGTGGACTTCTAAAATAGGCATAGTAAAGACTATCAATGCCACTTTTATTGAAATAAAAGATGCAAAACATTGTTCTAAATAACAGCAAGCAAATCCTAACAAAATAAATTGACGCTCCAAGAAAAACACATATCATGTGGCGAATAAAAATATAGCTCCAAGTAAAGTTACCGATGAATGAAGATGAAAGAGGGGATGCCTTCCGGGGCATCCCCAAGCTTAGGCTCTTGGCTATCCTTATTCCATAGTCCATCGAATCCTTATCCAAAACTTGAAAACTTCACAACACAAAACTTAATAGAAAACTCGTAAGCTCCGTTAGTATAAGAAAATAAATCACCACTTCAAGGTACTGTAATTAACTCATTCTTTATTTATATTTGTGTTAAACCTACCGTATTCCAACTTATGTATGGTTCATACCCTCCGATACTACTCATAGATTCATCAAAATAAGCAAACAACACATAGAAAACAGAATCTGTCAAAAACAGAACAGTCTGTAGTAATCTGGATCAAACATATACTTCTGGAACTCATAAAATTCTCATATAAATTGCTGGACCTGAGTAATTTATCTATTAATCATCTGCAAAAAGAATTAACTAAATAGAACTCTCCCAATAAAAATGGCAGAAATTCTCGTGAGCGCTAAAGTTTCTGTTTTTTTACAGCATGATCAACAAGACTTTCCCCAAGTCTTCCCAAAGGTTCTACTTGGCACAAACACTAATTAAAAGCATAAAACCACATCTAAGAAGAGGATAGATGAATTATTTATTACTAAACAGGAGCAAAAAGCAAGGAACAAAAATAATATTGGGTTGCCTCCCAACAAGCGCTATCGTTTAACGCCCCTAGCTAGGCATGATGATTTCAATGATGCTCACATAAAGGATAAGAATTGTAACATAAAGAGAGCGTCATGAAGAATATGACTAGCATATTTAAGTCTAACCCACTTCCTATGCATAGGGATTTTGTGAGCAAACAATTTGTTGGAACAAGAATCAACTTGCATAGGAAGGTAAAACAAGCATAACTTCAAATTTTTAAGCACATAGAGAGGAGACTTGATATTATTGCAATTTCTACAAGCATATATTCCTCCCTCATAATAATTTTCAGTAGCATCATGAATGAATTCAACAATATAACCAGCTCCTAAAGCATTCTTTTCATGATCTACAAGCATATAAAATTTACTACTCTCCACACAAGCAAAATTCTTCTCATGAATAATAGTGGGAGCAAACTCAACAAAATAATTATCATGCGAGGCATAATCCAATTGAAAACTAAAATCATGATGACAATTTTCATGGTTATCATTATTCTTTATAGCATACAAGTCATCACAATAATCATCATAGATAGCAACTTTGTTCTCATAATCAATTGGAACCTCTTCCGGAATAGTGGATTCATCACAAAATAAAGTCACGACCTCTCCAAATCCACTTTCATCAATATAATCATCATAAATAGGAGGCATGCTTTCATCATAATAAATTTTCTCATCAAAACATGGGGGACAAAAAATATCATCTTCATCAAACATAGCTTCCCCAAGCTTGTGGCTTTGCATATCATTAGCATCATCGATATTCAAGGAATTCACACTAACAACATTGCAATCATGCTCATCATTCAAATATTTAGTGCCAAACATTCTAATGCATTCTTCTTCTAGCACTTGAGCATAATTTTCCTTTCCATCATACTCACGAAAGATATTAAAAAGATGAAGCGTGTGAGACAAACTCAATTCCATTTTTTTAGTTTTCTTTCATAAACTAAACTAGTGATAAAAGAAGAAACTAAAAGATTCGATTGCAAGATCTAAAGATATACCTTCAAGCACTCACCTCCTCGGCAACGTCGCCAGAAAATAGCTTGATGTCTACTACACAACCTTCTTCTTGTAGACTTTATTGGGCCTCCAAGTGCAGAGGTTTGTAGGACAGTAGCAAATTTCCCTCAAGTGGATGACCTAAGGTTTATCAATATGTAGGAGGCGTAGGATGAAGATGGTCTCTCTCAAGCAACCCTGCAACCAAATAACAAAGAGTCTCTTGTGTCCCCAACACACCCAATACAATGATAAATTGTATAGGTGCACTAGTTCGGCGAAGAGATGGTGATACATGTGGTATATGGATGATAGATATGAGTATTTGTAGTCTGAAATTATAAAAACAGCAAAGTAACTAATGATAAAAGTGAGCGTAAACGGTATTGCAATGCGTGGAAATAAGGCCTAGGGTTCATACTTTCTCTAGTGTAAGTTCCCTCAACAATAATAACATAACTGGATCACATAACTATCCCTCAACATGCAACAAAGAGTCACTCCAAAGTCACTAATACAGGAGAATGAACGAAGAGATTATGGTAGGGTATGAAACCACCTCAAAGTTATTCTTTCCAATCAATCTGTTGGGCTATTCCTATAAGTGTCACAAACAGCCCTAGAGTTTCTACTAGAATAACACCTTAAGACACACATCAACCAAAACCCTAATGTCACCTAGATACTCCAATGTCACCTCAAGTATCCGTGGGTATGATTATACGATATGCATCACACAATCTCAGATTCATCTATTCAACCAACACAAAGGACCTCAAAGAGTGCCCTAAAGTTTCTACCGGAGAATCACGACGAAAACATGTGCCAACCCCTATGCATAGGTTCATGGGCGGAACCCGCAAGTTGATCACCAAAACATACATCAAGTGAATCACATGATATCCCATTGTCACCACAGATATCCACGGCAAGACATACATCAAGTGTTCTCAAATCTTTAAAGACTCAATCCGATAATATAACTTCAAAGGGGAAACTCAATCCATTACAAGAGATTAGAGGGGGAAGAAACATCATAGGATCCAAATATAATAGCAATGCTCGCGATACATCAAGATCATATCATCTCAAGAACACGAGAGAGAGAGAGAGAGAGATCAAACACATAGCTACTGGTACATACCCTCAGCCCCGAGGGAGAACTACTCCCTCCTCGTCATGGAGAGCACCGGGATGATGAAGATGGCCACCGGAGAAGGATTGCCCCCTCCGGCAGGGTGCCGGAACGGGTCTAGATTGGCTTTCTGTGGCTATGGAGGCTTCTGGCGGCGGAACTCTCGATCTATTATGCTCACGGATGTTTTTAGGGTATATGGAGATATATAGGCGGAAGAAGTACGTCAGGGGGGCCACGAGGGGCTCACAAGGGTGGAGGGTGCGCCTACGGGGGTGGGCGCGCCCCCCTGCCTCGTGACCTCCTCGCAGATCCCCCAACATGCACTCCAAGTCTTCTGGGCTTCTTTCCTTCCAAAAATGAGTTCCGTGACGTTTTAGGTCAATTGGACTCCGTTTGGTTTTCCTTTTCTTAGAAACCCTAAAACAGGGTAAAAACAGAAACTGGCACTGGGCTCTAGGTTAAAAGGTTAGTCCCAAAAAATGATATAAAAGTGTATTATAAAGCCCATAAACATTCAAAACAGTAAATAATATAGCATGGAGCAATCAAAAATTATAGATACGTTGAGACGTATCAGCAGACCGCTGCGCCGGCTGTCAGGGAGGCGTGCGAGCAGACCGCTGTGCAGGCTCACCGGGAGGCGAGCCCTTTGACCCGGCTCCGCCACCCACCGTCGTCCCAACTGCTCCCACTTTTAATGTCGCCAGTGCCGTAGTTTAAAATCAACCACGCAGTACCTGGTATCGCTACAATCCTCTCTCTTCCTATCCGATTCTCCTAGCATCTACCTCCAACTAGCTTGACCTAAACGTACGCCATGCCGCATCACGATGGTCTGCCCTTAGTGTTCCAGTTTCCCGAGGAAGACACCCAGCCGGAGTCTCAAGAACATAAGGCGCTTTGGGACGAGCTTGAACTGGCCTTGTGGGAAGACGCCGTGCCTGTCCCCGCTCTTATTCCGGCTCCCGTCGCCCCGACTGCGCCAGCACCCATCCCCGTGGCATTGATGGGCTGGGAGCCACACATTGTCGCCGAGCTTCATCCTACGGGGTTCCACGAGGTCCCCGCCGACTTTCACGCGCCCGTGCACCTGCCAGCGCATGCGCTTGCGCGTGCACTGACGTGCACGCCCGTGCCGGTGCCCGTGCACCTGCCAGCACATGCGCCTGCACGTGCACTTACGTGCGCGCCTATGCCGGTGCCCGTGCACACGAATGTCTCCGCCGCACCATTGACAGTGCATGTCCCCGCGCAGGTGCCAGTGCCCCCCTCAGCGACATGGATGGCCGCCGTCGACCGCTTCCTTGCACCAACGCCAGTCGCCTCCTCCCGCCAGTTGATTCGCTCCAAAGTCCAGAACATTTTGGCCTTCCTGGAAGCTAGGCCAACATCCAGGAGTACGCCAACAACGGCGCAAGACGCCGCCGTCGCCGTCGGTCAGTGGCCTGACGACATAGAGAGCACAGCAGAGGAGGCTCTTCCCACAGCGAGACGCCCCCGCCGTCGTCACGTAATCTAAATTTGCCATGAAAAACATTCGGATTGCCATGCTTAAAATCTGAATGTTTGTCATTTCTGTTTATTTTATATCGATCATCGTATAATTTAAAGTCAAAGTTAGACTGAACGAAATGTATGGTTTGATTGATTGAATGTTCTGCTAGAGTCGTATCAAATTAAATATAAAACGTCATCAAGCCACATGTATTCCTTGTCATCCAATGACCTATACTGCTTCAATGTCGAGCGCTCAACACGTTTAGCGTGCAGTTAATTTCATGCCAAAATAGTGCTAATCACATGACAACACACAAATAATATCCTAATAGTTAATATTCGCATGCACTTAATATACTTCCAAATTAACGTGCATTGCACGTACACACTGACTAGTGCTGCTAGTACGTGAAACTGGTGCCATGACTTGTGAACACGTCCAGATATGGTCGACGGCAACATCGCTCGCGAGTTCTTCCTGTTTGCCCATGCGTCTAAACGTAGAAGGGGAGGAGAGAGAGCACACATGGAACCCACCAGTAAGTGAAGGCGAATAGTACTAAAAATAATATTACATGTTATCCATTAATTAGGTTGTGGTAATATAAAAACATTATGTGAACAAAGGGGGTACAACAAACATTGCTATTCTACGTATGTTGCCTATTGACGTGCGGCTTGAAGGCCCGGTCGCATGTTCGATCCTCGTCCTTTATTTTTTAATTTGTATATGGGTCCAAATTTGTTCCATGACATGTGGGCCCCTCGGTGTGTAGTTTGTAGCACTTTAATTTGTGGGTCGAAATTTGTTCCATTCCAAGTGGACTATTGGTGTGTAGTTCTGTAGCTTATTTATAATAATTAAAGAGAAAAACATAGTTTTTTCAATAATACCATGGTGCGACGTTGAAGGCAAGAAAGGACGTGCGAGAGAGCGATGACCGATCTAGAGGGAAATCAACTAGGGGAGTTGCATGGGTTGCAATGGTGTTTGGAGTAGTTGTGGGCCGGATGCTACGAAAATATAATCTAAACCGACCATAATAAATGCCTACACAAATTAATCCAAGGTTGGAGTGCCCCTCGCAATGTAAATAGCTCCGGCTTTGCGAGGGATGGAGAGGTAGTAGCTTCAACGCGTGGAAGATACGGTGTGAGAAAGCGAGGTCAATCGAGAGACATATAGATAGAGAGACAAAGTGAGTGTGGTCCGACATTCATTGAACAAATATATATGCTCTGGAGAGATAATGTCCGATTGAGATTTTTGGCAAGGGTGAGGGCTATAAGATTGAGCTTGAGAGATGATCTAGTCACAGACATGTAGATATATTTTGTACGTGGGAGGAAGCAAGGTCAACCGATCACATAGGGTCGCCGTGTGATCGAAAGAGTGAGACGGGTTGGAGAGAGTGACCTAGATAGACAATGTGCGTGAGAGAGTATACAATGTGAATAGGTCGAATTTGGCTCAAACATGGTGATATATCGTTTTTGTCCGAGAAAGAGCGAGGTCAGTCGAGACATACGGAGAGAGAGAGAGAGATTGAGTGAGCATGGCCCACCATGAGGTCGAAAGAGTGACGGCGGCTTGGATGGACTGACCTAGATAGACAATCTGTGTGACAGAGTATAGAGTGTGTCTATCAAGGCCCGAACAGGGAGATATATCATTTGTGTGTGAAAGAAAATGAGGTTAAACGAGACTCAGATAAAGAGAGCGAGATTGAGCGAGTGTGGCCCGCCGTGCGGAAGAAAGAGTGAGACAGTCTCGAGGGAGTGACCTAGATATACAATGTGCGTGCGTGCGCACGAGAGGTTGGGGGGGCTAGATAGGCAATGCATGTATTTAGCGCGAGAGGGTGAGAGGGAGAGGGGGGAGAGAGAGAGCTCAGCATGGGGTGCAATGGCGTGTGTGTGAGGTAAATACATTTGGTAACCGATAGCTTCCTAAGATTCCGATTGGAAAAAGGGGTTGTGTAGTTGAGAGACTTAGAGATCGAAACATGGAGAGAAAGAATGAACGTGTGTTGGAAACCGATAGCTTCCTAAGGTGGTTACGAGAGTAAGATTGACCGATACAGGAAGTATGTAGCGTTTGTGCGGGGGGGGCTAAAAACAACATTTGAATGTACATAGTACGAAACTTAATGTCGATGTTTCAATTCAGTGTACATTGTAAGATTTGAACCGAGGACTAGGCATACGGGTAATTATATTGAATTCGTGCCATACTAAGTTCCGAAAAGTTGACATTGACTCAGTTTGTTGTGCTATTTTGTAGGTCATATGTTTGAATCCATCCAAAAGTTTTCTCACTACCATGGTGTTCATCATATACATATGAATTTGTATTAAAAAAGTAGCATGGATACAGTGAAATGTGAAATCCGTGTTAGAATTGGAGATCGCTACGTGACACACACTCTAATTCAAATAACTAACTACGTGACAGACACTCTAATTCAAATAACTAATTATGTGACACACACTCTAATCCATGTTAGCATGGGTACCGTTTTGATTTTTTTCAAATAACTCCTCATTAATTAATTTATAGTACTCCCTCTGTTCACTTCTATAAGACCTTGAAGACATTTCAGACAATGTGCAAAACAATTCATTTTAAGTTGTCTGAAACGACTTACAAAAGTGAACGGATGGAGTATCTCGTTTCGAATGACTAGTTATTGCAAGGAAAACACGGGCATGGTAATACATACAGATTCATTTGCAAATGAAAGAAGATTCATTTGCATTCTCAAATGTCGGCGCACCAGGCAGACCAGGGTCGTGTCGGGGTGGACGCTGCTTCGGTGCCTTAAAGGCAACTGCCTTTGGGTCACTGACATGTGGGCTAGCCACCTGTTGGGCCCACATGTCATGGACACAAAGGCAGGTGCCTTAAGGCACCGAAGCATAGTCACTAGTGCAGAACCGGGCAATAGCACCGGTTCGTAAGGCCCTTTAGTGCCGGTTTAGGAACCGGCACTAAAGTTTCGGCACGAAAGCCCCCCCCCTTTAGTACCGGTTCAGCATGAACCGGTGCTAAAGGGGATCCACGTGGCACGAGCCAGCTCCGGGGGCTGGGAGCCCTTTAGTACCGGTTGGTAACACCAACCGGTACTAAATGGTTGTAGGGTTTTTGGTTTTATGATTTCTTTTTCATTTAATTTTGTGTTTTCCATTTTAATTCTTTTTCGTTTGCTGGTATTTTACGGTACTACACATTGTACACGTTATGCATATATATATATATATATATATAGAATTTCTAGTAGAACCAATCATATATATATATCATCAATGTCTCACAAACCACCATATTAATTTACACATACACACATGTATAGCTATATACAATTTCTCCTACATATGCATGTTGCCTTCGGAGCCAGTGGCATTAGCCTAATTGGTGCCTTCGGAGCACGATGACAATTGGAAGTGGTTCATGGGGGCGGTAGCGGGTAATAGTATTCTCCCTTCGGATTTATGACCTGGTCGAGCAAAAATCCCGCTATTTCCTCTTGAAGTGCTTCTACGCGCTCCGTTGGTAGGAGCTTGTCCCGCACCTCTTTGAACTGTTAAGAAGGAGATCAATATGCATGTGTATTAGTTGTGTGACTAGATATCGATAATAGTGTAAAAATTGTGAATAGTGTTCTGACAAGCGTACCCATTCCTGTCTTTGAGATCTGCTCCATTCGGACGCCATCATGCGAATGTTCTCGCAAACGCAGAATGCACACAGATCAGTCCCCTGCGCCTGCTTCAGGGCCTTTATTACGAGAATGGAATTTAATTTGATCAGATAATAATTAATCAAGCATGATAATTAAAGAGATGGCAGCTAGCTAGCTAGCTAGTACTACTTAATTACTTACCTTGGATCGAAACCATTTCAGCTTTGGTTTCCATTCGCCTTCCGTGATGCTGATGAACCTTGCCCAAGCCCTGCCCGCCGACAAAGAAAATGAATAAAGGGGTTATTAAATAGTTCATATCATGAAATTAATGACGAACTAAATAGGCCGAGATATATAGTTAATAATGATTGAAATTACCTGTTGACTATCCCAAACAAGATGTTATAGTCACTATTTGCTTTGAGTAGCGAGTCCAGTATTTCAACTGTTCCGGCGTCAACTTTAACGATACACAAGATCCGATGAAATCTGCATGCACACACGTTTGCATGTCTTAATTAGGCGGGCATATGTAAGCAAAAACATGTAGCTAGCTAGTAGGCAAAAACAGAGAATTTGTAGTACAAGAAAGTGTGACTCACTGGAAGTTGTAAGGAAGTAGTATATCTTCATTGTATTTGAGGCGCTTCAAGAACTCTAGCATGCTGTCCTCTACCTCTTTTTCTTGATGCTTGTTCATTTTCCATGTGTATTCATTAACGGTGTTTGGGTCAATGAACCCAATGCCATAGCGTCCACCTTTTCTCATTTCATACATCTTCATCCTGCATAATACCACAGAAAAGAATATAGTGAGGATAATTACAGGTAATGATTGATCAAAAGGATCACTACAGCTAGCTTGAGACTTAAATTACAGAAAGAAATCACTTACAGACAATAGCAACTGACGATAGATTTGTCGAGTGCGTCTTGATTGTATAACTGAAACTGTTCAGGATACTCAACGGCCACAGCTTTCTCATGGTAGTAATCATCCTTCTTGACATTCACCATGAGGGACTCTTGATTGGATCTCTTGGTAATGTCCATGTACCATTGATGCAATTCATACATTCTCGTTGGGAGCTTGTTGACATCTTCTGGCTCGACCAAAGGTTGGCCCCGGACATATTTCCGTTTTATTTCCTCCTCTGTAATCCTAGGCATGTCCTCGATCTCGAGGAGTTGTCCAACAGTGATCTTGAGTTCTTCAGCCTGCATTATATGCTCCTGGGTTATTACCACATCGCCCACCTCGGGAACGTAAACTGTTTGCCCACAATAATATTGGGCGCGCGTACTGTCACGTGTTGTTGGCGGCACAACAAGCGGGGGGGTCGATTGCGCCGCCTATTTTCCCAGCTGGGCAACGGTTTTCCTGCATTTTTTGACAGCTGCTTGTTGTTTGCTCGAGCTCGAGCTCGCCTCCTTCTGTAGACGTCGTCGATGTAACTTCCTGATGTGGCGCTCATAGTCTGAGTCAACAGGCTTAGGAGCTGGTGGTTGAGCCATACGAATCAAGTGGTCAACTACTTCCACAGGCACTTTCTCCCTTGGCGGCGGTGGCGGTTTCGGTCCAAAATGGGCGTCGACTTCTGCCTGCACTATGGCATTGGTTTGCTCCTCGGTCCTGTCGTAAGCCCTCACAGGAAGAGGAGTAGTGAGGTTTGGACCATATTTATATCGCTTGCCTCCGCCTGTACTTCCTCTACTATGACCTCGACTCGTACCGCTACGCACCATAGCTGCGGGGTGTCTCTTCTGCGACTGCTGAGGTGGCGGAGATGGCTGACGGGGCTGAGTTGGACGAGGAGGAGTGGCCTGAAGCTGTGCCGGACTTGCAGTGGCCTGAGGTTGTGCCGGACTTGGAGGAGGAGTGGACGTCTGACGCTGTGTCGGACTTGGAGGAGGAGTGGCCTGACACTTTGCCGGACTTGGAGGAGGAGGAGTGGCCTCACGCGTTGGTGGACTTGGAGGAGCGGGAGTCTGCTGACTCGGTGGCGGACTTCGACGAGGAGTCGGGTGACGCGGTGTCGGTGGCCTTCGAAAGATGATGCAATCCTTTCTCCATAGGATGACACGATGTATGGCCTCTCCCAATGTGTGCTCGTCGTCACCTCCAGGAATGTCAAGTTGTAGCTCCAAATATGGGTCCACCACCTCATTAACCAAGACACGAGCATAGCCCGCTGGAATCGGGTTGCAATGGAAGGTTGCCTCGGGGGAATTTGAAAAAGCAACGGCGTCCGCCACCTTCATGGATATGTTCTTCATTTTGAAGTGTAGCTCGCAGTTAGTGTTCTCTGTGATGTCATCCATAGGGTATCTATCCAGCACTACTGCGTCGCCCGGGGCGGAACCCACGCTGCTTCTCGGCATGGATGGGGTGGTGGAATCCAATGCTGGATCATCCGCTAGCTGCTGCAGCTGCTGAGACCCCCTTTGCTGGCTAAGTGAGTCGATCTGCTCCTGCTGCCGCTGGAATTTAGCTGCCAATTCCGCTTGACTTGCTTCTAGGCCTTGAAGGCGTTCATAGTCGAGCTTCCTTTGCTCCTCCTCCATCTTCTTCTTCTTCTCCTCCGCAATCTTATTTCTCGCACGGGTTCTGTAGTCGGCGTTCCAGTCCGAAAACCCCTCATACCACGGAATAGCGCCCTTGCCTCGTGTTCTTCCCGGGTGTTCAGGATTTCCCAGGGCACGCTAAGCTCGTCGTTCTCTCTGTTGGGCTGGAACACCCCCGATCGATCCTCTTCTATTGCAACAAGTAGCGCATCGTCGGCTCCGTTCAGACATGCCTTCGTCGAAACATTGCCTGTCTTCGGGTCCAACTCCCCCCCATGCGCATAGAACCAAGTCCTGCACCTGGGGGGCCAGCTCTTAGTAACCGGAGTGACACCTGCATCCTCCATCTCTTTCTCAGACTTATCCCACTTAGGCATTGCCACCGTGTAGCCACCTGGCCCCAACTTATGGAACTTATCCTTCTTTCGGCATTCTTCTTGTTTATTCTCGACCGTTCCTTAGCTAATTCTGAATCCTTGAATTTCACGAAATCGTCCCAATGAGCACTTTGATTCTCTAGTATCCCCTCGAATACTGGAGTCTTCCTTCCTCCCTTGACGTACTTCTCCCACGTCATTCTCTTGTGGTTCTTGAATGCAACCGCCATCTTCCTAAAAGCAGCATCCTTGACTTTCCGCACATCTGCTTCTGTGAAATTATCTGGTAGGGTGAAATGTTCCATGAGAGTATCCCAAAGCAGATTTTTTTGGATTCTCGTTGACAAAAGTAACATCTGGACGTGGATTTGCTGGCTTTCTCCATTCTTGAAGGGAGATCGGGAGTTGGTCCTTCACAAGAACTCCGCACTGACGAACGAACTTGTCCACGATCTTCTTAGGCGCTAATGGTTCGCCATTAGGTTTGAATGCCTCGATATTGTACTTTACGCCCTCCTTCAACTTTTTGTTCGGGCCTCGTTTCGTCCTTTTGCCTGAAGATTTGCTCGATCCGAATGGCTGAAAGAAGAAAGATCGATTCGTTAATATATCTTCAACTCATTTAAAACATGCGATGATCACCAGATTCCTGCTTATATAAGTATATATACCTCGCCGGTGTTTGTTGTTTCAGGATCAACATGTTCTTCGTCGTAGTTCATGACTTCATCTTCTTGGTCGTCGCGATCGAATATCATATCACCCTCTCCGGTGTTGTTTAGAAATTCGGAGCCATCAAAATCTTCTTCATTCTGATCATCATCTGGCCCGCGTATGATATCGAACATGGTCTGTTCTCTCTCTCTGTCGGTATTGTCCGCCATAGCTTTTATTTAACTATGCCAAAAGAAATATAAAACAATTTAGTATAATCTCGAATAATAGATATAATCTCAAATACATCGTCTCGAATAATAGATATAATATTGAATACATCACTAGCTAGCTAGCTAGCAAGCTAATAAAGATCGAATACTACAGAGTAATCTAGGCCACTCGCGGTTCCTGAGGTGCGGGCGGTGGACACCCGAAGAGAAGGAACCATCACTGGATCATAGCTCGGGTGATCTCCCCAAAGAACCTGCCAGGTATTGGAGAACCTGACGTCCATAGCAGCCATGTAGCGATGGACGTGCTCGTCCTCCTCCCTGACACGGCGACGTACCACCTCCGGCGGGGCCGGCTCCCTCCGCACCGAAAGTGGCCCACGCGAATGCCACCAAAGGAGATGAGGGTCGACGACGGGACCCGGGGCCGGGTTCCTCACCAAGCGTCGTGCCCCTGAAGGTAGCACCTCCCAGTGCCATCCCGGCGGAGCCCAGTCCCGGACATGGGTCCTCTGAAGCAGGACGTCGTCGCGGACCTGTCGACGGCGAGGATGCGGGCCGGGCATAGTCGACAACAAAATACTATATGCCGCAAAAGTAAAGTAACATTTTTTAAATGATGGATTGTGATGATTTCATATATGCAAATTCTAAATTTTATAACTAAAAATATAAGAAACTAAAAAAACATCGATCATCGTCTAACAATTTGAAATTAATCTAAGTCATCTAGCTAGCTAAAACTAACATTTCCAAAATTTCTAACATTTCTATATAACTAACATTTCTATAACATTTGACATTATATATATTATAACTAACATTTCTACATACTATTTGACATTAATCTAATCTAATTAATTAATTCATCTAAAACTTTGTATGAAAAACAGAAAAACAGAAAAAAACTAAAAGCTAAAAACAGAAAAATTGTGTGTGTGCGCGTCTAGTGTGTGTGTGTAGTGTGTGTGTGTATGCATGTAGTGTGTGTGTGTGTGCGCGCGCGCGTGTGTGTGCGCTACGGTCAGCGCCGGCGCCGGCGCCGGTGTGCGCTACGATCGATTGGAGGGAGGAGAGGGGCCGGGGGAGGGGCTCACAGCGCGCGCGGGCAAGGTCGAGGCGACGGCGATGGCGAGGCGAGGTCGATCCAAAGGCGACGGCGACGGCGAAGCGAGGGGATCGGCGACCGGGACGGCGACGGGGGTGCCGCGGAGTCGACGGGGACGACGCGACGAGGACGGGGGCGTCGCGGAGTCGACGGGGACGGCACGACGGGGGCGGCGACAGCGCGGGACGGGGCGGCGGCAGAGAGAAGTGGGAGATGAGAAACTAAAAATTTTCGAAGTGTTTCTTATATAAGGGACACCTTTAGTACCGGTTGGAGCCACCAACCGGTACTAAAGGCCTGTTTTGGCCAGGCCAAGCGGGGGGAAGCACCCCCCTTTAGTACCGGTTCCTGGCTCCAACCGGTACTAAAGGCCCACCCTTTAGTACCGGTTGGTTCCACGACCCGGTACTAAAGGGGGTGCGCTGCCAGGCGAGGGGCACAGAAGTTTAGGCCCACCTCGCTAGCCGAAGGGCGCTCACACCTGCTTATAAGCCCCGCCGCCGCTGCTGTCTCGAGCTCCTCTCTAAAGCAGGCCTTCTGGGCCTACCTCTGCTACTCTGCCCTGTGGGGCCTATTGGGCTTGCGGGCCTGCATCCTGGCCCAACAACAGGTTGGGTTTCTAGTCGTATGCAGGCCGCTGTGGCCCGGTAGGTGGGCTTTTTTCATTTAGTTTTTTCTTTTCTGCTTTATTTATTTTGTTTTATTTATTTTTAGTTGTTTTTTGCTGTATTTAGAGTTTCTTTGTGAATATTTTTGATAGTTTTTAGAAACTTTCAGTTAGTGCCGGTAGTTTTTAAATTTGAATAGTTTAAATTTTGAATTATTTGAAATTTGTGTGAATCACTAGTTTGTGAATAACTTAACTTTAAAAATACATTTTCCAGTGATTCTTTTTTCTGATGTTTAATATTAGTGTGTTTTATCATTATATTCAATTTGGTAATGCTTAAGTTATTTAAAAATGAAATGCCTTTGTAACAGATGAGTTTTCGTCCAAAACCCCGATACTTCAAAACAGATTGTCCATTTTGTACACGAAGTGCATCCAGTTTTTGCGGTAACCCTCTCTACTTTTTTGCACATGCTATGTGGGTGAAATTATGATACCATGCCAACTTTCATCCTTTTCTGAGTTCATTTGAAATGCTTTTCAATTTCAGGGTCATTTAGCTGAAAAAATCAATAAATGCATGAAAGAATTTGCTTGCACATAAAATTTCTTCGCGTTTCAAATGCCAAAACACATAACTAGATACCCTAACTATTACAGAGATTCCCTCCTGGGTGTGAAACACAGAAGAAAGTGATGATAGTTAAGCCGATCACATCCCAGATCTTTGGGTGTGAAACTTTTTCTTCGCGTGTGTCCCTTTGCGTCGTAGCCATGGAAAATCTTCATCATTTAACAGGATGCTCGGGTCAATATTCACTGTGAATGGAGCAATTTCATCAAACTTTTCATAATCTTCTGACTTGTCTGTCTTGTCATCCACTCCCACGATGTTTCTCTTCCCAGAAAGAACTATGTGCCGCTTTGACTCATCGTACGATGCATTCGCTTCCTTATCTTTTCTTTTTCTTGGCTTGGTAGACATGTCCTTCACATAGAAAACCTGTGCCACATCATTGGCTAGGACGAATGGTTCGTGTGCATACGCAAGATTGTTGAGATCCACTGTTGTCATTCCGTACTGTGGGTCTTCCGTTACCCCGCCTCGTGTCATATTGACCCATTTGCACTGAAACAAAGGGACCTTCAAACCACGTCGATAGTCAAGTTCCCATATGTCCTGTATATAACCATAATATGTTTCCTTTCCCGTCTTGGTTTCTGCATCAAAGCGGACACCACTGTTTTGGTTGGTGCTCTTCTTATCTTGGGCGATCGTGTAAAATGTATTACCATTTATCTCGTACCCTTTGTAAGTCATTATATTCGAAGATGGTAACTGGGACAGCAAGTACAGGTCATCTTCAATAGAGGTGTCATGCATGGTACGTGCTTGCAACCAGCTGGCGAAACTCCTGGTTTGTTCACGTGTAATCCAGTCATCAGACCGCTCCGGGTGTTTGGAGCGTAGCAAATTCTTGTGTTCATCCATATACGGAGCCACCAAGGTGGAATTCTGTAGAACTGTGTAGTGTGCTTCAGTGAGAGAATGTCCGTCCATACATATTATTTGTTCCCCTCCTAGCGTGCCTTTTCCATCCAATCTGCCCTTATGCCGCGATTCAGGAACACCAATCGGCTTAAGGTCAGGAATAAAGTCAATACAAAACTCAATGACCTCCTCATTTTGACGGCCCTTGGAGATGCTTCCTTCTGGCCTAGCACGGTTATGAACATATTTCTTTAAGACTCCCATGAACCTCTCAAAGGGGAACATATTGTGTAGAAATACAGGACCCAAAACGTTAATCTCTTCGCATAGGTGAACTAGGACGTGCGTCATGATGTTGAAGAAGGATGGTGGGAAGACCAACTCGAAACTGACAAGACATTGCACCAAATCATTCTGTAACCTTGGTATGATTTCTGGATCAATTACCTTCTGAGAGATTGCATTGAGAAATGCACATAGCTTCACAATGGCTAATCGAACGTTTTCCGGTAGAAGCCCCCTCAATGCAACCGGAAGCAGTTGCGTCATAATCACGTGGCAGTCATGAGACTTTAGGTTCTGGAACTTTTTCTCTGCCATGTTTATTATTCCCTTTATGTTCGACGAGAAGCCAGACGGTACCTTAATACTGAGCAGGCATTCAAATAAGATTTCCTTCTCTTCTTTGGTAAGAGCGTAGCTTGCATGACCCTGATGTATGCCATCTTTTCCGTGCATACGTTGCTGGTCCTCCCGTGCCTCAGGTGTATCTTTTGTCTTCCCATACACGCCCAAGAAGCCAAGCAGGGTCACACAAAGATTCTTCATCACGTGCATCACGTCGATTGCGGAGCGGACCTCGAGGTCTTTCCAATAGGGCAGGTCCCAAAATATAGATTTCTTCTTCCACATGGGTGCGCGTCCGTCAGCGTCATTCGGAACAGGTTGTCCACCAGGACCCTTTCCAAAGACCACCTTCAAATCCTTGACCATATCATGTACATCAGCACCAGTACGGTGGCGAGGCTTCGTCCGCTGATCCGCCTCACCTTTGAAATGCTTGCCTTTCTTTCTTACGGGATGCCTTCTCGGAAGAAATCGACGATGTCCCAGGTACACATTCTTATTAGCCAAATATATACTGTCAGTACCGTCCAAATAGTGCATGCATGCGCGGTATCCCTTGTTTGTCTGTCCTGAAAGGTTACTGAGAGCAGGCCAATCATTGATGGTCACGAACAGCAACGCCTTTAGGTCAAATTCTTCCCCCATGTGCTCATCCCACGCACGTACACCTGTTCCATTCCACAGTTGTAAGAGTTCTTCAACTAATGGCCTTAGGTACACATCAATGTCGTTGCCGGGTTGCTTAGGGCCTTGGATGAGCACTGGCATCATAATGAACTTCCGCTTCATGCACAACCAAGGAGGAAGGTTATACAAACATAGAGTCACAGGCCAGGTGCTATGGTTGCTGCTCTGCTCCCCAAAAGGATTAATGCCATCTGTGCTTAGACCAAACCATACGCTCCTTGCGTCATCTGCAAACTCCTTCCCGTACTTTCTTTCGATTTTTCTCCACTGCGACCCGTCAGCGGGTACTCTCAACTTTCCGTCTTTCTTACGGTCTTCTCTGTGCCATCGCATCGCCTTGGCATGCTCTTTGTTTTGGAACAAACGTTTCAACCGTGGTATTATAGGAGCATACCACATCACCTTGGCAGGAATCTTCTTCCTGGGGCGCCGGCCCTCGACATCACCAAGGTCATCACGGCAGATCTTATAGCGCAATGCACCACATACCGGGCAAGCGTTCAAATCCTCGTACTCACCGCGGTAGAGGATGCAATCATTAGGGCATGCATGTATCTTCTGCACCTCTAACCCTAGAGGGCAGACAACCTTCTTTGCTTCGTACGTACTCTCGGGAAATTCGTTGTCCTTTGGAAGCATATCCTTTATCATTACCAGCAACTTTCCAAATCCCTTGTCAGATACACCATTCTCTGCCTTCCATTGCAGCAATTCCAGTGTGGTGCCCAGCTTTTTCTTGTCACCTACACAATTCGGGTACAACAATTTTTTGTGATCCTCTAACATGCGCTGCAACTTCTTCTTCTCCAAATCACTTGCGCAGTTTCTCTTTGCATCGGCAATGGCCCGACCTAGATCATCAACGGGCTCATCTGATGCCTCTTCTTCAGCTTCTTCCCGCATTGCCGGCTCAGCTTCTTCCCGCATTATCGGCTCAGCTTCTTCCCCCATTGTTGTATCATCGTATTCAGGGAACCCATGGCCAGGATAGCTGTCGTCATCCTCTTCTTCTTCATTGTCTTCCATCATAACCCCTCTTTCTCCGTGCTTGGTCCAAACATTATAATCGGGCATGAAACCGGTCTTAAACAGGTGGACGTGAATGGTTCTTGACGTAGAGTAATTGTGACCATTCTTACAGCGACCACATGGACAAGGCATAAAACCATCCGCCCGCTTGTTTGCCTCAGCCGCAAGCAGAAAAGTACGCACGCCCTCAACGAACTGGGGAGAGCATCGGTCATCGTACATCCATTGCCGGCTCATCTTCATTACACAACACCGAATAGACCAAATTAATACAAGTTCATACATAAAGTTCATACAACACTTAAATGCAACAAACAAATAACTCTCTAGCTAAAGCATTTAAATGCAACAACAAATACGATCAAGATCGCAACTAAGGTAACAATGGATCCAACAGCATAATGATACCAAGCCTCACTATCGATGGCATATTTTCTAATCTTTCTAATCTTCAAGCGCATTTTCTCCATCTTGATCTTGTGATCATCGACGACATCGGCAACATGCAACTCCAATTCCATCTTCTCCCCCTCAATTCTTTTCAATTTTTCTTTCAAGTACTCGTTTTCTCTTTCAACTAAATTTAACCTCTCGGCAATAGGGTCGGTTGGAATTTCCGGTTCAGATACCTCCTAGAAAAAATTTCTATGTTAACTTGATGGGCATAATTTGTCATAAACACGAAATGCAACTAGTTTTAAAAGAGAATATACATACCACATCCGAATCATAACAAGGACTAGGGCCGACGGGGACGGATATCAAAACCATGGCACTATATGTATAACAAACAACGTACGGGTAACATAATTATACGAGTAACTATATATCCAAATCACACAAACATCAATTTTTATATAAAATTTCATGAGCAAGAGGCTCACCACAAGGTGGTGCCGGCGACGGGACGGTGCGGGCGATCGACGGTGGCTACGATGGAGATTTAGAAGGCACTAAGTAAACCACACCTACATATGCAAACTAAGTGTTATTTTTGACCTCAAATTGCATATAAATCAAATACTAGCACATATATATATATATATCCTCCCAAATTACTAAACTCACAAATTAATCACTATATAAACCAATGCAAGAGCTAATCTAGCAATGAGAGATGAAAGGACAAAGTTGCTAACCTTTGTGATCATTTGAATGGATGAGGGCCTTCAAATCTTGACAAATTTTGGGAAAATTTTGTGATGAACTCGAGAGGAAGAAGGGAAGAACAGAGGAGAGGGCCGGAGAGGGGAAAGGGGGAAGAACAGAGTGCTGGTGGACGAAGGGTTTATATAGGACGACCTTTAGTACCGGTTCGTGGCACGAACCGGTACTAAAGGTGCTGGAGGGGCCCCACTCTGACAACATCCTGCCACCACTCTCATTAGTACCGGTTCGTGGCACGAACCGGTGCTAAAGGTTTGCCATGAACCGGTACTAATGAAAGCGGCCCGGCTATCCGTTGGAACCGGCACTAATGTATACATTAGTGCCGGCTCAAATACAAACCGGAGCTAATGTGCTTCACGTTTGACCATTTTTCTACTAGTGAGTCCTGTCGGGGTGGTCGCGTGTGTCGGACGGACGCGTAGCACCCAGCCACCCACCCACCTCCCCCCCAAAAAAGGACAACGACAATATAAGTTCGCGCTTCGACGTTTCGGATTGAAATATCTGGCGGCCCCACTTCCAGCCCTGCAAAATCACACTTCTCCACCGTCCCCTTCCGCGCCTAGATTTTGCTCAAATCCCTAATTCGCTGCCAACCCTCGAATCGCCCCTCATCTCATCTCTTTCCCCACCGTTCCCCACCTCTGTGCCAGACGACGACGACGAAGACGACGGTCGCGCTTCACCACCGCACCGGAGCTACCTCATCTACGCCCTCGTCCACCGCACCGGGTGGTCCACCGAAAATGTCGGCCGCCGCAACCGGCGTGCCTCACAGACACCGAGTTCCACCGCATCAGGTGCACTTCACCGACGCTGTCTCCCAGCTCACCGGGGCTACTTCACCGAGCACATCGTCGCACCTCCGCCCCCGAGGCCGTTGGGGCTTCACCAACGGTCTCGTCCACCGCATCATAGCGCTCCGCTGCCACTCAAGATTTGCATCCGTGCGCGGCCAGCCAACGCCAGCGCATCACCCTCAACGGCTCTGAAGTGACAAGCACTCTAGCTAGGCGAGCATGCCCAAACACCGGCATGAACTAGGTATCCACACATCACTCCCTTGTGCACTGTTCCGATGATGTTTGGATATACTTTCACTGCTCTCTTAGCTTACACGCCTATGCAACTCTGACTTTAACTCTTATTTCTTCTGGAGATATCATCTGAAACAAGCAAATCCATTTTTTAGCGAAGCATGATGGCGCTACGGGATCTGGTACACATCCTGCACACCTGTATAACCTTGTAAGTATCTGTCCTTCGGTACAACATCAAGGTCGATTCCTCTTATTTGATCAACCATTCGTCGTGTCAAAAATGCAGAGGGGGATGCAAGGAGCACAAGGCCTGCACATCCAAGCAAGTGGTAACATGGACTTGTACATGGAACATCCCAAGCCCAAGCAGAGTTGAAGTGAGCCTGTACAACAAGCTAACGTAAGTCCCTGCATTCATTTAATTCGTTCTGGCATTCGTGTATGATTTGTGTGCAGTGGCTGATCCACGAATTCAAGTTACCAGGGGCGAACATTTAACTTAAAAAATACGAAGGCACTTGCACTCCGAAAATCAACATAACTTGAGAAATGTGAAGCTACATGCACTTTGAAAACCGGCTAATGATCCAAAGTAGTTCAGATTATAAACACTAAATGATGCAAGCACCAAAAAACACAAAATGCAACATGGTGTACAAGGACTACAAACATGGTCTGTACCTGCTTGATTTATTCGTTCTCTGTCTGAAAATATCGAAGTGTAATTGCACGTATAACCAGTACGCAAACTGCATATCAATATATCTATCCTGCACAAGTATGCCAATAGTTTCAAACAACAGATTAGAAAAGTATTTATGCTATGTTGTCATGATACAGGAACTTTCTGGTAGATGGCCTTGACATTTCCTCAAGCTATGAAAATGCACTATAATTTGCTTGTCATCAATGCCTGCAAATCTCTGTCTCTCTCAACATAGTAGATCATCATTAGACACTAAATCCTTCAATGAGCTTGCAAAATGCTTGCATTAGATCCCTCATTAGACACTATATGTTCATCACCAGGAGCATGTAAAATGTTTGCATCAAATCCTTCATTAGCAGTCTGTTCATTAGACACTTCAGGCTCAAGAACAACATGAGCTTGTATGTTTGCACCGGAAACTTGATTAGATACATCAGATTCAGTCAGTTCAGTATTGATTGGGGGAGTTATAAAATAAGTAGAAATTGGTTTCATTTTCTCATAGATTCCCTACATACAAGCAGTTTTACAACACCGTCAGGTTTAACTATGGGCCAGAAATTGAAGAGTTGAATTAGATATAATCAGGGATGTGATGTACCTTCTCGCTGCGCATGCTACTCTTGCAAGTTGCGACTGTCCGTTTGTGCAAGCTCGATGCCATGCCCGTGCTGCTACCGCCGCTGCCTCCCACGCAGGCTACACCCAGGGTTGGATCTTCATCTTATTGTCCTTCTGTTCGCTTGAAGCCCGGTGACCGCCCTCCAACGAGGGCACGAGGAAGTGCTGTGTAGGTCTTTCCAGCGGCGGCTAGGTTAGGAGCGAACCAGACTGGAGGCTGGAGCGAATGAATTGGGATTTTTCCTGGTGTCGATCGATATGGAGGCGCTCGTTTGGGCCGCGAGCCTGCTATAGGGCCTGCTTTGCACTTATGTTATTGGCCCATCCAAATTGAATCATTTTTCTTCATTTTTTACATTGCCTGCTCGTGCGTTGGGACAAACAAAACTAGCGTGGGCCAACCTGGATGACTCAAACTAGGTGCACACTTTCCAACCACCTGAGGCGGCCGCCCATACCAGCCCCTATGGTGGTGTCGCCCCGTTTTGCATGTATGATTGGATAGTGAAAAATATTCTAGTGGTGCTTTTGATTTACCCACAGAATGGTTGAATTGCTTGTTTCTATGAACTGAGTTCGCCAATAATGTGAAGGATGCCAGTCTTTTCATCCTATTGTAGATTGCTTAGATCTCGATATGCCAAAAGTAATCGCATGAAATATACAGTAAAAGCCAGTGTGATGTGTTTGGCTACAACTAGTCTGACTACACGTCCTCATATAACATATCAAGGACGCACCATCTTACCAGAATAACCATTCGACTTACCCATGCAGTGTGGGAAGAAAGAAGTATTGGGACTGCGTATCCAAGCAATTGATGCCATGGACTCCTTCATACAACCTTGTAAGCGAAAAAGAAGTTGCAGTGTGCCTGTACAAAGAACTAGCATAAGTTCAGTTACCTGCTTCTCGGAATTTTAGTTAGCCACTTATTGCAAAAAAATTCAATTATGTTGCTTGGCTTAATTTAGTTTGCTACTGATTACATAATGGCACAGCCTATTAATCGTATTGTAGACTGCGCCTATCTATGTGTTTGATACTTACTGTTAAGAATTACCTATTTGCCTTAACTTAAATATCTACTTGTTTGTTTAACTGCTTTGCTGCTGCAACAGCGGGTTACAATGATGTTAATAACTATGTTTCAGCATCCAATTGAAACTCTTTAATTCCTTGTTTGTCTAACTGGTTTGCTGTTATAACTCCCAGTTGAGATGTTTTGCTAACTTCAACTTTTATGAATCCAATTGGAACTTTAATGGCAAAACAGGTTAGCCCAAGATCAAAGAGCGAGGTCCCCATGGACGTTGCATCATCCCACAGCAGTGGCACCGGCCCAATCGTGCATTATGAATTGCCAACTGCTGATGCTCTAGAGGCTAAACTAGTGGTAGAAGGAGATTCTGCTTCTGCACTTAGAGATGAAGTTGACATGTTGAGGAAGCAAACAGCACAATCACAAGCAGTACTCAAGACAACCATTAAATATTTGGTGGATTTCAAAATGAAGCAAGCTGAGACTGACCAGATTGTTAAGGTCCTGAAGGAAAAAAGGAAATTAAATTCCTACTTGGTAAATCATAGGTGAAATGTTCTTTCCATAGTTGAATAACCTTTGTGTTGTCTGTCCATGTAATCAATCAAACCATTTGTTTTAGAGATCATGTAATAATTGTTTTTTTTTGTAATTTTATTTGAGCACAAGTCTGTATTAATTGATAAGACTCAGAGACATTTCATTTGGATTGCTGTGCCAGACCTACAAATATGCCAATCGGGCTGAATGTGCATTCAGCAATAGTAGCATAGATGGACCATAAGTGGCACGCATCGGAAAGGGCCAAGATGCTGGCTAAAAAAGGATGCTGTTGTAGCCAAAAAAGTACAACGGCCTGGCTTATGTATGTTAGTTGATATTATTGATCCATATACTCTATAAGTGTTTATATGTCTGTTAGTTCCGTACATTCTTGGTTGATTGACGCGGTATTTGAATCTTGATACATCGCTTGTGTACATATCTAAATGGGAGTACACATTATGCTGCGTGTGACATTTGAGTTGGACATGAAGTGTTCCAAATATTCGAATTCACCTTAAACTGGATTCTAGTTTCTGAATTTGATTATCGGCATTTGTAAACCATATTCATATATGATAGTGGAATACATCTTTGTCGTCCTTTTGAAGATATATAAAAACACATAGAATGATTTATAAAGATTCATATAGGAATACAAAATGGATTCGAATTTAGTTGCCAGGGTAAACATGGATGCTTATTGTCCCAAAATTCGAAAGAAACAGCAAAATGTCCACTCCCATATCGGCTGCCCGAAGCCAAGTGTTTGGGAGATGGAAATTACTGTCTACCCATTACACGGACAATCCATCGGCCCGATTTCCACTGCTCTAAATAGGGGTAGGTTAGTAACTTCAAATAGACATGACACGACCGCCTCTGAGCCCATTCCGACACGGTGGGCATCAAACATGGGCGGCAAAACTCATTTGATTCAAGCTCGTCCGAAAGACCTCTGTTTCTCCCTCCATTCCCCATTCATACACGGTGGGCGGCAAAACACCCTCTCCTCGTCCGAAATAGATGTAGGCTAATATTTTAAATAGGGGCAGATGTGTAACTTCCATCAGACGTGACAAAACCGCCCTACCTGTCAGCCCTGTTCATACACCGTGGGCGCCAACCGTGGGCGGCAAAACACCCTCTCCTCACCCGAAATAGTTACCGGCAAATATTTGGGAGATGCGAGATTACCGTCCTATCCCCAACCGATGAGACGTCCAAATTTGAAACGGGGGATAAGTTCGTAACTTTCCCATATTTCAGACAGGCGCGTCCCAAAAACATGGTTCCCCGTACCTCTCCCTCCATTTTCCCATTCATACATCGTCCGCGCTAGAACACCCCATTCCCACACCAGCCTCTGTCCGCCACCCCATCCATCGCCACCGTCCTCCACCACATCCATCGCCACCGTCCTCCGCCATGCCGGAGCACCTACCAAGACTGCGTCGTCCACTGCTAGAGATGGACATTTCTCATCCACGGCGACGGAATAATAGCCTTGCATCACGTCCTCTCGCTTCATCGGCGTCGTCGTCCTCTTTGCCAGGGCCGCTCACATGACCTTCTCTTCCACCGCAACGGGACTTATCCCCTGATGCACCCGTCTACCGTCGCAGATCTGCTTCAACACCACCGACAGCCATCGCACCCCCGATGCCTACACGGCGCCGCAAGAGAGGTGGTACTTCATATCTCCTCAACTTTTTGATATCAACCAGAAAATAGATCTTAACTTGGTTACTCTACTTTCTTTTCGGCTCTTAGAATTTAGTTCTTAGTTCGAAGCAAACAATGGATGCTAAATATCATTTCTCCGATTTACAGCTTCGAATCTGCCATGGCACAGCCATAATACGGTTTAATTGATCATGCTTAGGGTTTAATTGATCATGTTGGTTCCGTGGTGGTTTCTTTAATAGAAATCAGAGGGGGAACCCTCTTTTGCTAAAAAATATATGCTTAGGTTTCCCCCTTTTATGATCACTATATGATCAGAATACATGCTTCGTGTCATAATAACACTGCTCCACCCATCAAGCTAAACAAGCTTAGTTGTTCAAATACGAATCTGATATTATTAAAACAGAGTTGTTTAATTGGTCAGCTAAATGTTCCTAAATTAGTTTCGAAAATGCATGTTCGCCGCTCGGGTGTATATCTCTGTGTGTGGTCTGGTCAGCACGGTTGGGGAGGTGAACTTTGCATTTGCAGGGGTTTATAGGGAGACACTCTCCGAGTTGAAACCGCAATGCATTCCATAGATAATCTGACTACTTTTTATGTTTTCATGAATCTCAGATTCTGAACAGCATCATAATGATTATGAGCTTGCGCGCATGAAAAGAATAAAGCAGAACAATGCCATGGCTGTCAAACTTGGCATTAAGGGATTGAAATCAAGTCTGGATGCAATGCAATGCAAACACTCTCCACCTACAGATTCATGCTCAAAATATGATCCTAACAGTGATTCTGAGCTAGAGGGAGACCAAAGTCAATGTAGCTCCCTAGTGGAGGAGTCAGAGGAAGATGCCCTATCTTATTCACCCATCAAGGTACTTGCTCTAACTTTCCAAGGTTACATTGCTCGCACATTTCTTGCAACTGATTCTTTGCATTGCTTCTACTTTGTTGAACTGCCATTAGCTTAGTTTACACATCGTGTATGTGAATACGCCCTGCCTATCCATTTTTAATACATATTCCATCTGTCATCATACCATATTTATCCATTCAAATGTTGTTCTTGTGTATCAGACGTTCAAAAGGAAGAGGGCGATTGCTAATCGTGGAGGAGCACAAGCAAAGTATTTGGAAAAGGTAGTGGCACCTGATAAATCAAATAGCCCATTAGGTGTAGTTGCAATATCACCTGACCCACAAAATACCCCAACTCTAGCAGACTCTAGCCCTACTACACTAGTCATTTCTGATGCCCCAACTCAGTAGACCCCAACTGCAGCAAACAGTATGATTATGCCAGTTGACATAGCACCAGTTGTACGACGCAAAACCCCCATTCCAGCAAAGAGTACACCAAATCCAGTTGCCAAATCCCTTTTTGAACCAGAGAGAGCCCCAATTGGAGCAAATAGGACCCTGTTCCATTTCTTCCCAATTCAGAAGACGAAGCTTATGTTGTTGTCAGGAACTTCGTGCGCATATTTCCTTCATGGAAAGATTAAACCGCAGACACAGAACAATTTTCAGTCTTCCTCCACAACTTACGCGGAAGTAATGTACTAATGTTATTCATGGTCATTACTGCATATGTTTCTGCTGACAGAAGACACAAGATTTCATTCTTTTAAATAGGCGAGGCGCAAACTGGATTGTGATGACGAGCAAGGGTTGGTTGCGCTTTTCAAGCACTCGTTGATGAAGTATCGTTCCTACCTGAGGCAAGCGCACTTTGATGGCAAGCCTCTGAACAAAATTTCTGTAA
Source organism: Triticum urartu (assembly GCF_003073215.2). Lineage (NCBI taxonomy): Eukaryota > Viridiplantae > Streptophyta > Magnoliopsida > Poales > Poaceae > Triticum > Triticum urartu. The sequence goes on along the minus strand of NC_053022.1, from coordinate 404,601,915 downwards.
AGTCTCCGGTGCTACATTTATCCAATGGTGACTGGAATAATCTTGTTACACATTGGTCTCGGCTGCAGCGTAAGGTACTGTCTATGATATCACATCACAATTTGAACTACATTTCTGCATTTGCCTTAATGTCTCACTTGTACGAAAACTGTTAGCAGAAGAACATTCGTTCGCAAGGGACCACAGAATCTCGCAACTATACTGCACACTGCATTGCTCTTGTGAGTACCTCTTGCCCTATATGACCATACTTACTTTCATAGCTGTTTGATTATGTAGCATCACTGCACATGTTAGCCTCGTGATCGTCCATTTGGTGGACATTATAAGATCCATATGGACTCTTACATAAATTTAGAATCAACCCAATGCTTTTGAAGAGGTTTAGCTCTGCAGTCCTCTTGTAAGGACTGAACGTGGTCTATCACTGTACTTACATTAACAGCTACTCCCTCCATCCCATAATATAAGAACGTTTTGTACAGTACACCAGTGTTCAAAACACTCTTGTATTATGGGAAGAGGGATTGGTTCATTTTGTAGCATTCCGCATCTTATCTCCCTCGCCCACCATTTACTAAAAAAGGTCAGATCTATATTTAATCTTACCAACAAGTAGAATACACAGACAATGCCAGTGCAGAAGTGTAGCCCATTGCTCTTGTCAGTACATTTTGTCCTGTAACGCTTGTACTTCCAGGGATTGGTAGTTGATTATGTAGCATCAATCTGCATCTTATCTTCATTATCCTCTATCCCTTCCAGTATTATCATATCTATAATTACTCCCTACAAAATGTAGAGTATAGGCAATGCTTATGAAGAAGATTCTGTGCTGAAATTCTTGAGTTATCCTTCCCTTGCCATGGAGAAGGGCATTATAAAGCCGGTGTTAACTGTTAATGTAAGTCAATCCTTCTAAAGCCTTTATCCTCAACTGCTGTTTAATTTGCTCATACTCCCTATCGTTTACTGCTGTTTAGTTTGTTGTTTCTACCAAAATGCATGTTCGTAAGAACCGTAGGTTCTAAGTTTTACTTGTAAAACCAAATTCCTTATTCATACCATGCACATTACTTAATACTCCCTATATGTATGCTTGTTTTTGTGGATCTATAATCCAGTGTGTGGTGAAGCAGCCCACATTTGCACCTTGTCATCTCCTGTTTTATCTTACCGATGTGGCTGATGATATGAACAACATGCCATGCACATTATCCAAAATA
>NC_053022.1:404585749-404599689 GCF_003073215.2 Triticum urartu | reverse complement strand
CTGTTTTCAGCAGAATTGCCATGGTGTTAATTATGTGCAGAAACAAAAGTTCTCGGAATGACCTAAAACTTCACGGAACGTCTATTTGGAAATAATAAAAAATCCTTGCAAAAGACGAAGACTAGGGGGCCCACACCATAGCCACGAGGGTGGGGGTGCGCCTACCCCCCTAGGGCGTGCCCCCCTACCTCGTGGGTCCCCTGGAGCTCCTCCAACCTCGACTCCAACTCTATATATTTGCATTCGGGGAGAAAAAAATCAAAGAGAAGGATTCATCGCGTTTAACGATACGGAGCCGCCGCCAAGCCCTAAAACCTCTCGGGAGGGCTGATGTGGAGTCCGTTCGGGGCTCCGGAGAGGGGAATCTGTCGCCATCATCATCATCAACCATACTCCATCACCAATTTCATGATGCTCACCGCCGTGCGTGAGTACTTCTATCATAGGCTTGCTGGACGGTTATGGGTTGGATGAGATTTATCATATAATCGAGTTAGTTTTGTTAGGGTTTGATCCCTAGTATCCACTATGTTCTGAGATTGATGTTGCTATGACTTTGCTATGCTTAATGCTTGTCACTAGGGCCCGAGTGACATGATTTCAGATCTAAACCTATTATGTTTTCATCAATATATGAGAGTTCTTGATCCTATCTTGCAAGTCTATTGTCACCTATTATGTGTTATGATCCACTAACCTCGAAGTGACAATAATCGGGATACTTACCGGTGATGACCATAGTTTGAGGAGTTCATGTATTCACTATGTGTTAATGCTTTGGTCCGGTACTCTATTAAAATGAGGCCTTAATATCCCTTAGTTTCTGCTAGGACCCCGCTGCCACGGGAGGGTAGGACAAAAGATGTCATGCAAGTTCTTTTCCACAAGCAAGTATGACTATATTCAGAATACATGCCTACATTGCATTGATGAATTGGATCTAGTTCTGTGTCACCCTAGGTTATGACTGTTACATGATGAACCGCATCTGGCATAATTCTCTATCTATGATCCATTTCCTACGAGCTTTCCATATATTGTTCTTCGCTTATTTACTTTTCCGTTGCTATTGCTATCATCACTACAAAATACCAAAAACATTACTTTTGCTATCATTACCTTTTGCTACCGTTACCACTACTATCATATTACTTTGCTACTAAACACTTTGCTGCAGATATTAAGTTTCTAGGTGTGGTTGAATTGACAACTCTGCTACTAATATTTGAGAATATTCTTTGGATCCCCTTGTGTCGAATCAATAAATTTGGGTTGAATACTCTACCCTCGAAAACTGTTGTGATCCCCTATACTTGTGGGTTATCACAACCCCTTTGTTACGTTGGTTGTGAGGATTTTATTTGTTTGTGTAGGTGCGAGGGACTCATGCGTGGCCTCCTACTGGATTGATACCTTGGTTCTCAAAAACTAAGGGAAATACTTATGCTACTTTCCTGCATCACCCTTTCCTCTTCAAGGGAAAAGCAACGCAGTGCTCAAGAGGTAGCAAGAAGGATTTCTAGCATCGTTGTCGGAGAGTCCACGCAAAAGTCAACATACTAAGTACCCATCACAAACCCTTATCTCCCGCATTACATTATTTGCCATTTGCCTCTCGTTTTCCTCTCCCCTACTTCACGCTTGCCATTTTATTTGCCCTCTCTCTCCGTCCTCCTTCTCTTTCCCTATTTGCCTCTTTTTTGCCCGTTTCCTGCTTGCTTGTGTGTTGGATTTCTTGCCTATCATGATGGCTCAAGATAATAACAAATTGCGTGACTTTACTAATACCAACAACAATTATTTTATTAGCACTCTAATGGCTCCTCTTACCGATGCTGAATCTTGTGAAATTAATGCTGCTTTGATGAATCTTGTCATGAAAGACCCATTTTCTGTCCTTCCTAGTGAAGATGCCGCTACTCATCTAAACAACTTTGTTGATTTGTGTGATATGCAAAAGAAGAAAGATGTGGACAATGATATTGTTAAATTGAAGCTATTTCCTTTTTCTCTTAGAGATCGTGCTAAAGCTTGGTTTTCATCTTTGCCTAAAAATAATATTGATTCATGGAATAAGTGCAAAGATGCTTTTATTTCTAAGTATTTTCCTCCCGCTAAGATCATCTCTCTTAGAAAGGATATTATGAATTTTAAGCAACTTGATCATGAACATGTTGCACAAGCTTGGGATAGGATGAAATTAATGATACGTAATTGCCCTACACATGGTTTGAATTTGTGGATGATTATACAAAAAATTTATGCCGGATTGAATTTTGCTTCTAGAAATCTTTTAGATTCGGCCGTGGGAGGCACTTTTATGGAAATCACTTTAGGAGAAGCTACTAAATTCCTAGATAATATTATGGTTAATTATTGTCAATGGCACACTGAAAGATGTACTAATAAGAACGTGCATGCGATAGATGAAATTAATGTTTTGAGTGGAAAGATGGATGAACTTATGAAATTATTTGCTAATAAAAGTGTTTCTTCTGATCCTAATGATATGCCTTTGTCTACTTTGATTGATAATAATAATGAATCTATGGATGTGAATTTTGTTTGTAGGAATAATTTTGGTAACAACGCGTATAGAGGTAATTTTAATCCAAGGACGCATCCTAGTAATCCCTCTAATAATTATGTTAATTCCTACAACAATTCTTATGGAAATTTTCATAAGATGCCTTCCGAATTTGAGACTAGTTTTAAGGAGTTTATGAATTCGCAAAAGAATTTCAATTCTTTGCTTGAAGAAAAATTGCTTAAAGTTGATGAAATGGCTAGGAACATTGATAGAATTTCTCTTGATGTTGATTCTTTGAAACTTAGATCTATTCCACCTAAGCATGATATCAATGAGTCTCTCAAAGCCATGAGAATTTCCATTGATAAGTGCAAAGAAAGAATCGCTAGGATGCATGCTAAGAAAGATTGTTTTATGAAAGCGAGTTCTTCTAGTTTTCATGAAAATAAAGATGAAGATCTAAAAGTTATTGATGTGTCGCCTACTAAATATTTGTTTTGCAATATGAATCTTGATAATGATGGGACTGAATATGATCCACCTTTACCTAGAAGGCGTTCCAAAAATTCGGAGTCTTTAGATCTTGATGCTAAAATTGTTAAAAGTGGGATTGAAGAGGTAAAAACTTTAAAAATCAATGAACCCACTATTTTGGATTTCAAGAAATTTAATTATGATAATTGCTCTTTGATAGATTGTATTTCCTTGTTACAATCCGTCCTAATTTCTCCACATGCTTATAGTCAAAATAAAGCTTTTACTAAACATATCGTTGATGCTTTGATGCAATCTTATGAAGAAAAACTTGAGTTGGAAGTTTCTATCCCAAGATAACTTTACGATGAGTGGGAACCTACTATTAAAATTAAAATTAAAGATCATTAATGCTATGCTTTGTATGATTTGGGTGCTAGAGTTTCCACGATTCCAAAGACTTTGTGTGATTTGCTAGGTTTCCGTGATTTTGATGATTGCTTTCTAAACATACACCTTGCAGATTCCACTATTAAGAAACCTATGGGAAGAAATGATGTTCTTATTGTTGCAAATAGGAATTATGTGCCCATAGATTTTATTGTTCTTGATATAGATTGCAATCCTTCATGTCCTATTATTCTTGGTAGACCTTTCCTTAGAACGATTGGTGCAATTATTGATATGAAGGAAGGGAATATTAGATTCCAATTTCCCGTTAAGGAAAGGCATGGAACACTTCCTAGAAAGAAAATTAAATTACCTTATGAATCTATTATGAGAGCCACTTATGGATTGCCTACCAAAGATGGCAACACCTAGATCTATCCTTGCTTTTTATGCCTAGCTAGGGGCGTTAAACGATAGCGCTTGTTGGGAGGCAACCCAATTTTATTTTTATTCCTTGCTTTTTTTGCTCCTGTTTAGTAATAAATAATTTATCTAGCCTCTTTTTTGGTTGTGTTTTTTGTGTTTAATTAGTGTTTGTGCCAAGTAGAACCGTTGGGAAGACTTGGGGAAAGTCTTTGTTTAATCTTGCTAACATCTTGCTGTGAAAAAACAGAAACTTTAGCGCTACAATGAAGATATTTTCTGGGCCGGTTGTGGTTATTATTGTTACTGGGATAGTGATACGGGAATTTATAGATTAATTATTTTTTGTCAGAAGACTCGCATTAATAGTAAATTCATCACGTCCAGCCTCAAAGATTTTTTCAAGATATTTGATGGAGGGCTTCCGAGATGTTAATTTCTTAAACCTACATATTACTATTTACTAATTGGGGTACTGATTTTTTCTGTTTTTGACATGCATTTTCTGTTTTTTCGTTTGTTTGGACTCGTTTATAACACCTATTCATTTGGATTGAACTCATTATTGATTATTGATGGTGAAATTTTTGCATGAATGCATATTAGTGATGTTGGAAATGAATATACTTGTGATGGTAATCATCCTCATGTGCCTTGCATGCATGCCGGAAAGGAATCCGGGAAAGCCTCTGCCTTGGGTAGGAGTGAGCTTGTCGCCGGTCCCCGTCGGGACGGTTATGTCCGGTATGGCATAGTAAGGTATAATGGGTGGTGATTTCGTCGGTTGAAATATATTTGATATACATGTCATGCAGGGAACTCATAAGCCTCCTGAGTCGGCCATAGATCGAGTCTTGTTCCGGTAACCCCCATACTTGTTTCGTACTGCCACTGGTCCCTACCGTAGGTGGGGTATGGTTCAGTAAGTTGTTAACCCTTGTCTTGGCACACACCGTACAGAGAGGCCATGGTGGAAGATACCGGTTGTAGCCGGTAGGCATGCCACCTGGTCCGGGGGCATGGGTGTATCCGGTTGGGACCGAGAGGGGGGCACCCCTTAGAGCGCGCGATAGAAATTTGATCCCATGCTACGCGAGGTTGTAGCCTCCCCACTTAGAGTTTTGCTTAACAGGTGTCATGGGTGATTCCAGACACGAGTAAAAGCTGGTGTGTGCAAGTCAGGTGTGTTTTCAATTAAAAGACCGTAGACGGAATTAGTCCCGATGGACTAAAGGAATCCGTTACTCGTGGGTAAAGAGTACACCCTCTGCAGAGATTAAACCTATTCGAATAGCCGTGTCCATGGTTAAGGATTTACAGTCTGGGATGGGTCAAGTGTCGGTCTTAGTGTCGGTCTTCGGGGAGAAACCACTAAACTCGAATATTGATGATGACATGTGATATATGATGGTTATGATTGTTATCATTATGGACTAACCGTTTGCATTGTTTGAAATAATGAATATCCCTGGGACGGTACCACCTCCTGGATATTCACTATGATTATAAGCCCTTTACGCGGCGTCGCTCAGACGCCCGCCTTTTCTCATAAGCCCTTTATGTGGCGTCGCTCAGACACCTGACTGAGGCATGTTTGTTATTTCATTTTCTCATAAGCCCTTTATGTGGCGTCGCTCAGACACCCTACTGAGGCATGTTTGTTATTCCATTTTCTCATAAGCCCTTTATGTGGCGTCGCTCAGACACCCTACTGAGGCATGTTTGTTATTTCATTTTCTCATAAGCCCTTTATGTGGCGTCGCTCAGACGCCCGACTGTGGCATGCTTGTTATTTTATTTACTTTATGAGCCCCTTACGTGGTGTCGCTAAGACGCCCGATTGAGGCATGCTCACTTTTACTATCCTTTCGAGACGTCGCTTCAGACATCCGATCGGTGCATTTTATTTCTATTCTGTCATTACCTATTCCTGTTGCATATAAATAACCTGCTTGCATGCATCGGGATTTTATTTTCATGACTGACGTTGTGATGATTAGAATATTTTCAGAGCATGAATATCGTTTGCTATATTATACCCGTGTTCATAATGTTTGCGAGTACATTCAAAAGTACTCACTGGCTTGTCCCTGGCTATTGTCTTGGCCAGATTGCTTGCTTGGAGAGGAGCGTTGCGATGACAGCCTCGGAACCTAAGCAACGGTGATAGCAGCCTCGCGAAGATAGGAGTTAACCTGGTCAGCTGTTCCTGTGGGAAATGGAGTCCCATAGACCGGTGACCACAAACCGCTTCCGCCATCGACCACTAGAAACCAATTGTTGTACTCACAGACCGAATGGTCTTGTACTACATATTTTTTTTTGCTTGATTTCTGTATCAAGTTGGTGCCTCATCAGCTAACAGTAATCCTGGGGCTGGTGAGCACAACGGCCATTTTCTGGAAATTAATACCCGGAAAACCGGTCGCGACAGAATCTCGAATTGGGCCTTGCCCAAACTCTCTTGGAAGCTGTTGTTGTATGAGAACTAGGCATATGGAACACAATCTTCCCACTTCATACCGAAAGAAATGACACAAGTCCTGAGCATATCTTCAAGAATCTGATTGACTCGCTCGACTTGGCCACTGGTTTGAGGATGAAAAGTTGTGCTGAAGTGAATGTTGGTGCCCATGGCCTTCTGAAAAGAATCCCAGAACTTGGAGGTGAAGATGCTGCATGATCTGAAGATATCAATCTGCGAATGCTGTGCAGAGAGACAATCCTGAGGTATATAGCTCTGCCAACTGAGCTGCTGTGATAGATTCTTTGATAGGAAGAAAATGAGCCACTTTGTGAGCTTGTCGATGACAACGAAGATAGCATCATTGCCACGCTTGGACTTTGGAAATCCAGTCACGAAGTCCATCTCAATATGGTCAAACTTCCATTCTGGAATGGCAAGAGGTTGGAGGAGACCAGCTGGTCGTTGGTGTTCTGCTTTCACTCTTCTGCAGACATCACATTCATTCACGAACTGAGCAATCTCACGCTTCATTCGAGTCCACCAATACGACTGCTTGAGGTCATGGTACATCTTTGTACTTCCAGGGTGAATAGAGAGGAGAGAATTGTGAGCCTCGTTCATAATGACTTTACGAAGGTCACCTTTAGGCACAACAATGCGGTCCTCAAAGAATAGAGTATCCTTATCATCAAGGCGATAGCACTTGTACTTGGGTTGACTCTTGGCAATCCAAATCTTCACCTTCTTCACCATAGCATCAAGAAGTTGAGCCTCACGAATCTGATCTTCCAATGTAGGAGAGACTTGGAGATTGGCAAGGAATCCTTGAGGAACAACTTGGAGATTAAGTTTGCGGAAAGCTCCACAAAGCTCTGGTTGGTAAGGCTTGATAATCAAACTATTGCAGTAAGCCTTCCTGCTCAATGCGTCAGCAATTACATTGGCCTTGCCTGGAGTATATTCGATACTCGGATTATACTCTTGAATCATTTTGACCCAACGAGTCTGCCTGAGGTTGAGCTTGGGCTGAGTGAAGATGTACTTGAGACTCTTATGATCAGTGAAGATGTCCACTTTTCTTCCCAATAAGAGATGTCTCCATGTTAAAAGAGCATGGACAACTGCCGCCAACTCGAGGTCATGAGTGGGGTAGTTCTTTTCGTTGGGCTTCAACTGGCGAGAGGTATAGGCCACAACTTTCTTCTCTTTCATCAACACTGCATCGAGACCTTCAAGGGAAGCATCACCGAAAACCTCGAATGGTTTGGATTCATCAGGAGGAGTCAGAACTGGAGCAGTGACTAACTTCTCTTTGAGGGTGTTAAAAGCGATGTCACACTCAGGAGACCAGACATACTTCACATGCTTCTGGAGGAGGTTGGAAAGAGGCTTCGCGATCTTAGAGAAGTTCTCAGCGAACCTTTGACAATAGCTTGCGAGCCCAAGGAAACTGCGGAGTTGCTTCACATTCTGAGGTGGTTCCCAATTCACAATTGCATACACCTTCTCAGGATTAATAGCTATGCCCTTGGCGGAGACGATATGCCCAAGGTAGAGAACCTCGTCGAGCCAAAACTCGCACTTTGAAAACTTCGCATAGAACTGATGTTCTCTGAGTTTATCCAGCACCAATCTCAAGTGCTTGGCATGATCCTCCTTGTTCTTGGAAAAGACCAAAATGTCATCGAGGTAGACCAAGACGAAGTCATCTGTGTAGGCGTTGAAGATGAAGTTCATCATGCAAGAGAATGTTGGAGGAGCGTTGACGAGGCCGAAAGACATGACAGTGTATTCATATGAACCATAGCTTGTTCTGATTGCTGTCTTGGGGATATCTTCTTCACGAATGCGAATCTGATGATAGCCCATACGGAGGTCAAGCTTGGAGAATACTTGAGCACCTTTAAGTTATTCGAAAAGCTCATTGATGTTGGGAAGTGGGTACTTGTTCTTTATGGTCTTCTTGTTCAGTGGATGGTAGTCGACACAAAGTCGGTCCTTTCCATCCTTCTTCTTGAAGAAAAGAACACCACAACCCCATGGAGAAGAACTTGGTCCGATGAGACCCATACGCTCTTGAATATCGAGTTGTTTCTTCAGCTCCTTCAACTCTTCAGGTCCAAGCTTGTAAGGAAGTTTGCAAACAGGTTCTGTGCCAGGCTCAAGATCAATGACGAATTCAACTGGCCGGTGTGGTGGCATTCCTGGAAGCTCTTCGGAAAAGAGGACTTGATATTCACAAACAACTTGAATCTGAGAGATGGCATCCAGCTGGCCCTTCTCATTGAGAGAAAATAGTCGAATGGTATCATCACGAGTAGCAAAGTAAATTACATCCTTAGACGAATGTGTCAATTGAATCTGCCTGGCAGCACAATCAAGCTTAGCCTTGTGCTTAGAAAGCCAGTCGATCCCGAGAATAAGATCAATATCCGAGTTACCAAGGACCACTGGAGAGGACAGAAACTTATAGTCGCCCAACGTGATAGAGACATCGGGAGCAACCAAACTAGAAGTCATAAGCTTTCCGGAAGAAACAACTTGCATGACTTTGGGCAAAACCTCAGTGTCAACATTGTGCTTCGATGCAAAAGGGAATGACAAGAAAGAATACGATGCACCAGTATCAAAAAGAACTCTTGTAGGAATATCGTTAATAGGAAGGTTACCCATCACATCTGACGAGTCCGCTGCTTGAGCTACGTTCATCATGTTGACCTTGGCATGCGTGGGATTATGCTTGACCACTGCAGTGCTAGCAGATCTCACAGGAGGAGGAGGAGGAAGACGCCTCTGATTGAAGCATTTGTTGGCATAGTGACCCTTCTGCTGACACTTCTTGCACGTGACCTCCGAGAGCGGACGGTGATACGGAGCACTTGATCTTGGAGCATGAGACAAAGTCTTGTTCTGAAAGCCTGGGTTGGGTGGGTGGGAAGATCCATTGACACCTTTGTTCTTCTGCTGATAAGGCTGATGGAACGGAGGAGGAGGAGGCAACCAATACTTTTGCTGCTTAGTTGTAACTTGAGTTGAGGAAGAAGGAGTTGCATCCCTGACTCGTTTCTTGGAAGCATCGCACTTGAGTTGAGCATTCTCTTGTTTCAGTGCCATATTGTAGAACTCATCGTACTTCTGCGGCTCAAAAAGCACGAGAGCTAGTTGGAGATCTTCTATGAGGCCACCTCTAAACTGATAAATCATGCTCTTCTCGTCAGGGACGTCTTGCTTAGCGAAACGAGCGAGCTTCTGGAACATGATGTTATACTGGTAAACAGACAAGCTGCCTTGCTTCAGATTGCGAAACTCCTCACGCTTGCTCTCAACAACACTCTGAGGAATGTGGTGAGCTTTGAAGTCTTGATGGAATTCATCCCAGGTAATCACACGACCTCCTCTGGAATCTTTGTATTGCTGATACCACTCTGCAGCTTGGTATTTGAGTTGGAACGAAGCAAACTTGACAAAGTCCTCAGGCCTGACATTGCTGCACTCGAAATGCATGCAGATATCCACGAGCCAATCATCAGCGTCTGTTACCTCGACACAGTTGCTGAGGGTCTTTGGCTGGTTACCAAGGAACTGGTTGAGTGTAGCAAACTGATTCTGATTGTTGCCATGGCCTTGATTTCCTTGGTTGCGCTCTTGCAAGAGTTGCATAAGCATCTGCATGTTTGCATTGGTAGCGGCCATCACAGCTTGCCATGCCTCCGGAGGAGGAGGTGGTGGTGGCGGTTCAGGATTCTGACGCGTTGGAGGAGCCATCCTGAAGAGGGTGACATCCGTTAGCATCTTGACAGACATATATTCAAGCTGAATCAAATGGATCGAAATTGGAACATATAGTCTTAACATCCGCACAAGAATGAACGAATGAATTCCAACTGAAATGGTCACACTTGCATAAATTGGGAACCCACTTAGATAGAGGTAGATGAATAAAACAATAAGGTACGGACAAGAACAAATACTTGGAGAGGATTACCCAATCACAAACCAAATATTCGCGGAAGAAATACTAGAGCTACATGAATTCCCACCTATGAAACTCCCGAACCTTTCCCGGTTATGCAATCAGGTGTTGGGGATACAGGGGAAGCATAATATCTCACCCAAAGCTAGCAAATCCTACATCTAGCTGTATCCATCCTTCAACACATAACCAAGAAACCTTCGGAAACCATTTACCTCGACCTTCGAAAAGCATCCGTTATACGAGTTATGGCAATACTCCCGATCTCCCGCCCCAGTACTGGGTGGGTTCGAGGTTATCTCACCAACAACTGCATAAAAGAGATTTTCGATGTCGGCGAAACTCAGGTATTCCAGAACTGCAACGATAAAATTGTGCCGACAACACCTCGGAGCTCAACTCCCCGGGACACTGCCACAACCCCTAAATGTCAGGAGGCACCAAGAACAATGTCCTCGTCACAAAACCATCGGAATGATTCCAAGATACCCGTGTGATCCTAAATTTTTTTAGTGAAATTTGAGAAGAGAAGAGTCAAAACTCTACGTCAGGATGCCTCACTAGAGCGACGAAGGGACTGAGGAGTAAAAAGAATCCTACTCTACGATATATATAATCCTAAATGACTCAAAACATTTTTCTAGACTCAAGAACGCCAGCGATTCGATCAAGCAGGGGGCTCCTAAGTCGGGGAAGGCTCTGATACCAACTCGTAACGCCCACGATGTGGCTATATCTCCCACGTGTCGAAGCATGACTTAGAGGCATAACCACATTGTAAGCAATGACGCAAGTGGGGTAATCTTCACACAACCCATGTAATGAATACGGAAAAGAGGTACATAGTTGGCTTACACTCGCCACATCACACAATAGCATAAATATCATTACATTCATCCAGATACAATCAAGGTCCGACTACGGAACCAAAATAAAGACAACCCCAAAATGCAACAAAGTCCCCGATCGCCCAACTGGGCTCCACTACTGATCGTCTGGAAAGGAACCATAGTATCTCTTGAGTCCTCATCGAACTCCCACTTGAGCTTAGTCAAATCTCCTAGAGCGGTATCATCGGTCCCTGCATCTGGTTTTGGAAGTAATCTGTGAGTCACGGGGACTCAGCAATCTCACACCTTCGTGATCAAGACTATTTAAGCTTATAGGTAGGTTAAAATGTATGAGGTGGAGCTGCAGCAAGCACTAGCATATATGGTGGCTAACATACGCAAATGAGAGCGAGAAGAGAAGGCAAAGGCACGATCGAGAAACTATGATCGAGAAGTGATCCTAGAACAACCTACGTTCAAGCATAACTCGACACCGTGTTCTCTTCCCGGACTCCACTGAAAAGAGACCATCACGGCCACACACTCTGTTGATTCATTTTAATTAAGTTAAGTTTCAGGTTTTCTACAACTGGACAATAACAAATTCCCATCTGCCCATAACCACGGGCACGACTTTCGAAAGTTCATATCCCTGCAGGGGTGTCCCAACTTAGCCCATCAAAAGCTCTCACGGTCGACGAAGGATATTCCTTCTCCCAAGACAACCCAATCATACTTGGAATCCCGGTTACAAGACATCTCGACAATGGTAAAACTAAACCAGCAAAGCTGCCGGAATGTGCCGACAAATCCCGATAGGAGTTGCACAGATCTCGTTCTCAGGGCACACTCGGATGAGACATCCTACGAGTAAAACCAACCCTCAAGTTGCCCCGAGGTGGCCCCGCACTCTGCTCGGTTCGGACCAACACTCAGAGGAGCACTGGCCCGGGGGGTTAAAATAAAGATGACTCTTGAGTCCATGGATCCCAAGGAAAAAGAGTCTAGATGGCAAATGGTAAAACCAAGGTTGGGCATTGCTGGTGAAGTTTTATTCAAGGCGAACTGTCGAGGGGTTCCCATTATAACCCAACCATGTAAGGAACGCAAAATCAAGGAACATAACACCGGTATGATGGAAACTAGGGCGGAAGAGTGGAACAAAACACCAGGCATAAGGCTGAGTCTTCCACCCTTTACCAAGTGTATATGTATTTAAGTAGACAAGATAATATAATGGTATCCCAACAAGTAACAGGTTCCAACAAGGAACAAACTCCAATCTTCACCTGCAACTAGCAACGCTATAAGAGGGGCTGAGCAAAGCGGTAACATAGCCAAACAACGGTTTGCTAGGACAAGGTTGGTTAGAGATTTAACATGGCAATATGGGAGGCATGATAAGAAAATGGTATGTATCGTAGCATAGGCATAGCAATAGAGCGAGCATCTAGCAAGCAAAGATAGAAGTGATTTCGAGGGTATGGTCATCTTGCCTGCAAAGTTCTTCGAGTTGACGTTAGCTCGGTCTTCGTAAGTGTACTCAACTGGTTCCTCGATCATGTACTCATCTCCCGGCTCTACCCAAAGCAAGAACACAAACAAAGGGAGCCACAATCAACCACGTGCAATGCACAAACAACATGATGCAAAACATGGCATGATATGCGGGATCTGATATGCGATGGATATGCATGTTTTGGAAAGGAAAGATTGAACTTGGCCTCAACTTGGAAAACCAATAGTTCCACTGGAAAGTGGAGTTGATTTCGGTTAAAATCGATATAAACATCACAGGAATCGGATGCACGGTTTGCAAATGGCAAGCAAAAACAAATATGGCACCGATCTGCGATTAACAGCACAAGGCCATCTAAATGCATCAAGAACAACAAGCTAATGCACTCTAACATAGAAACAAAACACATGGCAGTGATCCACTAAAGATGCTTAACAAAATATGAACACTGAGCTACGGCTAATTCACTCAATAGCAGGTTCAAACAAGCATGGCAAAAGTGCAAAAGATAACAGGTTACAGACTTGGAGAAAATAACATGTCAGGAATTTAACATCAGGAAGCAAAGTTTAGAGCAAGATAACAACATGCTACAGGAGCATATCATGGCAAAGCAAGGCATGGAATGAAGCTACTCAAAGCATACAACAAAAGTCCCTTACTGACCATAAGCCAAAAGGGATCAGAAAATACAATGGCATCCTTGTGAACATAGCAACTCTCGTTAACAGATTCAGACTTAGAAGGAAAACTGGAACATGACAAAACAGATTCACGTAGGCATGTTTACGAGCTCGATGCGCTCACCAAAAGGCATTGCATGACAAACTAAGCATACACCCAGCAAGTAGACATGGTATAGAAGCTAAACATGGCAAGAACAACCTCATAGCATGCATGGACAAACTATAACAACCTCGGCAAAAATGCTTAACAGGTAAACATTCTTCCAGGAACATTTTATAGCAAAAGTAGAGCTCGATTGAGTCAAGCTAGGGTGCTCCATAATTTCAAACAAAGACATGGATGGATAGAGCATAACATTATCTACAAAACATCCTTACTGATCATGCTCAAAAGAGGCATGGATCACTCTGTAGCAACAAGAATACATGGCATAAAAATATTAACAGGGCAAAGACTTAGAAGATTTCTAAGTCCCTAAAATCAGCAACATTACGAGAGCTACTTTGCATGCTTGTGCTAGTCAACAAAAAGATCACAAAAATACATGGCATACACCCCTATAAAGATGGCATGGCATACTTCAAAACACATGTAGGGCTCAAGTTCATAGGAGGCACAGATTAATCATGGAAAAAATGACAAAAGTC
>NC_053022.1:404567391-404584749 GCF_003073215.2 Triticum urartu | reverse complement strand
CGGATCATTCGATAACAGGGTCCTTATGAAGGGTAAATAGAAATTGGCAATTCACGTTGTGGTTTTGGCGTAGGTAAGAAACGTTCTTGCTAGAAACCTATAGCAGCCACGTAAAAACTTGCAACAACAATTAGAGGACGTCTAACTTGTTTTTGCAGCAAGTGTTTTGTGATGTGATATGGCCAAAGGATGTGATGAATGATATATGTGATGTATGAGATGATCATGTTCTTGTAATAGGAATCACGACTTGCATGTCGATGAGTATGACAACCGGCAGGAGCCATAGGAGTTGTCTTAATTTATTTATGACCTGCGTGTCAACATAAACGTCATGTAATTACTTTACTTTATTGCTAACCGTTAGCTGTAGTAGTAGAAGTAATAGTTGGCGAGACAACTTCATGAAGACACGATGATGGAGATCATGGTGTCATGCCGGTGACGATGATGATCATGGAGCCCCGAAGATGGAGATCAAAAGGAGCAAAATGATATTGGCCATATCATGTCACTTTTGATTGCATGTGATGTTTATCATGTTTATGCATCGTATTTGCTTAGAACAATGGTAGTAAATAAGATGACCCCTCATTAAAATTTCAAGAAAGTGTTCCCCCTAACTGTGCACCGTTGCGAAAGATCACCGTTTCGAAGCACCACGTGATGATCGGGTGTGATAGATTCTTACGTTCACATACAACGGGTGTAAGCCAGATTTACACACGCGAAACACTTAGGTTGACTTGACGAGCCTAGCATGTACAGACATGGCCTCGGAACACAAGAGACCGAAAGGTCGAGCATGAGTCGTATGGCAGATACGATCAACATGAAGATGTTCACCGATGATGACTAGTCCGTCTCACGTGATGATCGGACACGGCCTAGTTGACTCGGATCATGTAATCACTTAGATGACTAGAGGGATGTCTATCTGAGTGGGAGTTCATAAGATGAACTTAATTATCCTGAACATAGTCAAAAGGTCTTCGCAAATTATGTCGTAGCTCGCGCTTCAGTTCTACTGTTTAGATATGTTCCTAGAGAAAATTTAGTTGAAAGATGATAGTAGCAATTATGCGGACTAGGTCCGTAAACTGAGGATTGTCCTCATTGCTTCATAGAAGGCTTATGTCCTTAATGCACCGCTCAGTGTGCTGAACCTCGAACGTCGTCTGTGGATGTTGCGAACATCTGACATACACATTTTGATAACTACGTGATAGTTCAGTTAAACGGTTTAGAGTTGAGGCACCAAGACGTTTGAAACGTTGCGGAACATATGAGATGTTTCGAGGGCTGAAATTGGGATTTCAGGCTCGTGCCCACGTCAAGAGGTATAAGACCTCCGACGATTTTCTTAGCCTGCAAACTAAGGGAGAAAAGCTCAATTGTTGAGCTTGTGCTCAGATTGTCTGAGTACAACAATCATTTGAATCGAGTGGGAGTTGATCTTCCAGATGAGATAGTGATGTTTCTCCGAAGTCATTACCACCAAGCTGCTAGAGCTTCGTGATGAACTATAATATATCAGGGACATATATGATGATCCTTGAGATATTCGCGATGTTTGACACCACAAAAGTAGAAATCAAGAAGGAGCATCAATTGTTGATGGTTGGTGAAACCACTAGTTTCAAGAAGGGCAAGGGAAGAAAGGGATACTTCATGAAACGGCAATTCAGCTGCTGCTCTAGTGAAGAAACCCAAGGTTGAACCCAAACCCGAGACTAAGTGCTTCTGTAATAAGGGGAACAGCCACTGGAGCAGAATTACCCTAGATACTTGGTAGATGAGAAGGCTGGCAAGGTTGATAGAAGTATATTGGATATACATTGTGTTAATGTGTACTTTACTAGTACTCCTAGTAGCACCATGGTATTAGATACCGGTTCGGTTGCTAAATGTTAGTAAACTCGAAATAAAAGGCTGCGGAGTTAACGGAGACTAGCTAAAGGTGAGCTGGCAATATGTGTTGGAAGTTTTTCCAAGCTTGATGTGATCAAGCATCGCACGCTCCCTCTACCATCGAGATTGGTGTTTGCGTTGAGCATAGACATGATTGGATTATGTCTATCGCAATACGGTTATTCATTTATGGAGAATAATGGTTACTCTGTTTATTTGAATAATACCATCAATGGTCTTGCACCTAAAATGAATGGTTTATTGAATCTCGATCGTAGTGATACACATGTTCATGCCAAAAGACATAAGACAGTAATGATAGTACCACCTACTTGTGGCACTGCCACGTAAGTCATATCGGTATAAAACGCATGAAGAAGCTCCATGTTGATGGATCTTTGGGCTCACTCGTTTTGAAAAGTTTGAGACATGCGAACCATGTCTATTGGTGTATATGCATGAAGAAACTCCATGCAAATGGACCGTTTGGACTCACTTGATTTGAATCACTTGAGACATGAAAATCATGGGCAAGATGACTGAAAGCCTCGTTTTCAGTAAAATGGAACTAGAAAGCAACTTTTTGGAAGTAATACATTTTGATGTGTGCAGTCCAATGATTGCTGAGGCGTGTAGTGGATATCGTTTGTTCTTACTTCACAGATGATTTGAGTAGATGTTGAGTATATTTACTTGATGAATCACGAGTCTGAATTATTGAAAGGTTCAAGTAATTTCAGGGTGAAGGAAAGATCGTCGTGACAAGAGGATAAAATATCTATGATATGATCATAGAGATGAATATCTGAATTACGAGTTTGGCACAGAATTAAGACATGTGGAAATTGTTTCACAACTAATACAGCCTGAAACACCATAGTATGATGGTGTGTCCGAACATCATAACTGCACCCTATTGGATATGATGCATACCATGATGTCTCTTATCAATTACCACGATAGTTTATGGGTTAGGCATTAGAGACAACCACATTCACTTTAAATAGGGCACCACGTAATTCCGATGAGATGACACCGTATGACTAATGGTTTAGAGAAACCTAAGCTGTCATTTGTTAAAAGGTTTGGGGGCGACGCTTATGTGAAAAAGTTTCAGGCTGATAAGCTCGAACCCAAAGCGGATAAATGCATCTTCATAGGACACCCAAAACAGTTGGGTATACCTCCTGTCTCAGATCCGAAAGCAATAAGGGATTGTTTCTAGAATCGGGTCCTTTCTCGAGGAAAAGTTTCTCTCGAAAGAATTGAGTGGGAGGATGGTGGAGACTTGATGAGGTTATTGAACCGTCTCTTCAACTAGTGTGTGGCAGGGCACAGGGAGTTGTTCCTGTGGCACCTACACCAATTGAAGTGGAAGCTTATGATAGTGATCATGAAACTTCAGATCAAGTCACTACCAAACCTCGTGGGATGACAAGGATGCGTACTACTTCAGAGTGGTACGTAATCCTGTCTTGGAAGTCATGTTGCTAGACAACAATGAACCTACGAGCTATGGAGAAGCGATGGTGGGCCTGGATTCCAAAATGGCTCGAGGCCATATAATCCGAGAGAGGATCCATATATGAAAACAAAGTGTAGACTTTGGAAGAACTACTTGATGGTCGTAAGGCTGTTAGGTACATATGGATTTTAAAAGGAAGACGGACAATGATGGTAAGTATCACCATTAAGAAAGCTCGACTTGTCGTTAAGATGTTTTCCGACAAGTTCAAGGAGTTGACTACGATGAGACTTTCTCACTCGTAGCGATGCTAAGAGTCTGTTGGAATTATATTAGCGATTACTGCATTATTTATGAAATCTTGCAGATAGGATGTCAAAACATTGTTTCCTCGACGATTTTCTTGAGGAAGGTTGTATGTGATACAACCGGAAGGTTTTGTCAATCCTGAAAGATGCTAATAAGTACGCAAAGCTCCAGCAATCCTTCTAAGGACTGGAGTAAGCATCTCGGAGTTGGAATGTATGCTTTGATGAGATGATCAAAGATTTTGGGTGTATACAAAGTTTATGAGAAACTTGTATTTCCAAAGAAGTGAGTGGGAGCACTATAGAATTTATGATGAATATATGTTGTTGACATATTGTTGATCAGAAATGACGTAGAATTTCTGGAAAGCATATAGGGTTATTTGGAAAGTGTTTTTCAATGGAAAGCCTGGATTAAGCTACTTGAACATTGAGCATCAAGATCTATAAGGATAGATCAAAACGCTTAATGGTACTTTCAAGATGACACATACTTGAATGTCAGTCGTAGCTTAATCCAGGCTTTCCATTGAAAAACACTTTCCAAATAACCCTAATATGCTTTCCAGAAATTCTACGTCATTTCTGATCAACAATATGTCAACAACATATTCATCAGAAATTCTATAGTGCTCCCACTCACTTCTTTGGAAATACAAGTTTCTCATAAACTTTGTATACACCCAAAATCTTTGATCATCTCATCAAAGCATACATTCCAACTCCGAGATGCTTACTCCAGTCCTTAGAAGGATTGCTGGAGCTTTGCATACTTATTAGCATCTTTCAGGATTGATAAAACCTTCCGGTTGTATCACATACAACCTTTCCTCAAGAAAATCGTCGAGGAAACAATGTTTTGACATCCTATCTGCAAGATTTCATAAATAATGCAGTAATCGCTAATATAATTCCAACAGACTCTTAGCATCGCTACGAGTGAGAAAGTCTCATCGTAGTCAACTCCTTGAACTTGTCGGAAAACATCTTAACGACAAGTCGAGCTTTCTTAATGGTGATACTTACCATCATTGTCCGTCTTCCTTTTAAAATCCATATGTACCTAACAGCCTTATGACCATCAAGTAGTTCTTCCAAAGTCTACACTTTGTTTTCATATATGGATCCTCTCTCGGATTATATGGCCTCGAGCCATTTTGGAATCCAGGCCCACCATCGCTTCTCCATAGCTCGTAGGTTCATTGTTGTCTAGCAACATGACTTCCAAGACAGGATTACGTACCACTCTGAAGTAGTACGCATCCTTGTCATCCCACGAGGTTTGGTAGTGACTTGATCTGAAGTTTCATGATCACTATCATAAGCTTCCACTTCAATTGGTGTAGGTGCCACAGGAACAACTCCCTGTGCCCTGCCACACACTAGTTGAAGAGACGGTTCAATAACCTCATCAAGTCTCCACCATCCTCCCACTCAATTCTTTCGAGAGAAACTTTTTCCTCGAGAAAGGACCCGATTCTAGAAACAATCCCTTATTGCTTTCGGATCTGAGACAGGAGGTATACCCAACTGTTTTGGGTGTCCTATGAAGATGCATTTATCCGCTTTGGGTTCGAGCTTATCAGCCTGAAACTTTTTCACATAAGCGTCGCAGCCCCAAACTTTTAAGAAATGACAGCTTAGGTTTCTCTAAACCATAGTTCATACGGTGTCATCTCATCGGAATTATGTGGTGCCCTATTTAAAGTGAATGTGGTTGTCTCTAATGCCTAACCCATAAACTATCGTGGTAATTCGATAAGAGACATCATGTATGCATCATATCCAATGGGGTGCAGTTATGATGTTCGGACACACCATCATACTATGGTGTTTCAGGCTGTATTAGTTGTGAAACAATTTCCACAATGTCTTAATTCTGTGCCAAACTCGTAATTCAGATATTCATCTCTATGATCATATCATAGATATTTTATCCTCTTGTCACGACGATCTTTCAACTTCACCCTGAAATTACTTGAACCTTTCAATAATTCAGACTCGTGATTCATCAAGTAAATATACTCAACATCTACTCAAATCATCTGTGAAGTAAGAACATAACGATATCCACTACACGCCTCAGCACTCATTGGACTACACACATCAAAATGTATTACTTCCAACAAGTTGCTTTCTAGTTCCATTTTACTGAAAATGAGGCCTTCAGTCATCTTGCCCATGTGGTATGATTTGCATGTCTCAAGTGATTCAAAATCAAGTGAGTCCAAACGGTCCATTTGCATGGAGTTTCTTCATGCATATACACCAATAGACATGGTTCGCATGTCTCAAACTTTTCAAAACGAGTGAGCCCAAAGATCCATCAACATGGAGCTTCTTCATGCGTTTTATACCGATATGACTTACGTGGCAGTGCCACAAGTAGGTGGTACTATCATTACTATCTTATATCTTTTAGCATGAACATGTGTATCACTACGATCGAGATTCAATAAACCATTCATTTTAGGTGCAAGACCATTGAAGGTATTATTCAAATAAACAGAGTAACCATTATTCTCCTTAAATGAATAACCGTATTGCGATAGACATAATCCAATCATGTCTATGCTCAACGCAAACACCAATCCCGATGGTAGAGGGAGCGTGCGATGCTTGATCACATCAAGCTTGGAAAAAAAACTTCCAACACATATCGCCAGCTCACCTTTAGCTAGTCTCCGTTTACTCCGCAGCCTTTTATTTCGAGTTTACTAACACTTAGCAACCGAACCGGTATCTAATACCATGGTGCTACTAGGAGTACTAGTAAAGTACACATTAACACAATGTATATCCAATATACTTCTATCGACCTTGCCAGCCTTCTCATCTACCAAGTATCTAGGGTAATTCTGCTCCAGTGAAATAAACAGAGTAACCATTATTCTCCTTAAATGAATAACCGTATTGCGATAGACATAATCCAATCATGTCTATGCTCAACGCAAACACCAATCCCGATGGTAGAGGGAGCGTGCGATGCTTGATCACATCAAGCTTGGAAAAAAAACTTCCAACACATATCGCCAGCTCACCTTTAGCTAGTCTCCGTTTACTCCGCAGCCTTTTATTTCGAGTTTACTAACACTTAGCAACCGAACCGGTATCTAATACCATGGTGCTACTAGGAGTACTAGTAAAGTACACATTAACACAATGTATATCCAATATACTTCTATCGACCTTGCCAGCCTTCTCATCTACCAAGTATCTAGGGTAATTCTGCTCCAGTGGCTGTTCCCCTTATTACAGAAGCACTTAGTCTCGGGTTTGGGTTCAACCTTGGGTTTCCTCACTAGAGCAGCAGCTGATTTGCCATTTCATGAAGTATCCCTTTTTGCCCTTGCCCTTCTTGAAACTAGTGGTTTCACCAACAATCAACAATTGATGCTCCTTCTTGATTTCTACTTTTGTGGTGTCAAACATCGCGAATATCTCAAGGATCATCATATATGTCCCTGATATATTATAGTTCATCATGAAGCTCTAGCAGCTTGGTGGTAATGACTTCGGAGAAACATCACTATCTCATCTGGAAGATCAACTCCCACTCGATTCAAATGATTGTTGTACTTAGACAATCTTGACCACAAGCTCAACAACTGAGCTTTTCTCCCTTAGTTTGCAGGCTAAGAAAATCATCAGAGGTCTTATACCTCTTGACGTGGGCACGAGCCTGAAATTCCAATTTCAGCCCTCGAAACATCTCATATGTTTCGCGACGTTTCAAAACGTCTTCGGTGCCTCAACTCTAAACCATTTAACTGAACTATCACGTAGTTATCAAAATGTGTATGTCAGATGTTCGCAACATCCACAGACGACGTTCGAGGTTCAGCACACTGAGCGGTGCATTAAGGACATAAGCCTTCTATGAAGCAATGAGGACAATCCTCAGTTTACGGACCTAGTCCGCATAATTGCTACTATCATCTTTCAACTAAATTTTCTCTAGGAACATATCTAAACAGTAGAGCTGAAGCGTGAGCTATGACATAATTTGCGAAAACCTTTTGACTATGTTCAGGATAATTAAGTTCATCTTATGAACTCCCACTCAGATAGACATCCCTCTAGTCATCTAAGTGATTACATGATCCGAGTCAACTAGGCCGTGTCCGATCATCACGTGAGACGGACTAGTCATCATCGGTGAACATCTTCATGTTGATCATATCTACCATACGACTCATGCTCGACCTTTCAGTCTCATGTGTTCCGAGGCCATGTCTGTACATGCTAGGCTAGTCAAGTCAACCTAAGTGTTTCGCATGTGTCCCGAGGCCATGTCTGTACATGCTAGGCTCGTCAACACCCGTTGTATTCGAACGTTAGAATCTATCACACCCGATCATCACGTGGTGCTTCGAAACAACGAACCTTCGCAACGGTGCACAGTTAGGGGGAACACTTTCTTGAAATGTTAATGAGGGATCATCTTATTTACTACCGTCGTCCTAAGCAAATAAGATGCAAAAACATGATAAACATCACATGCAATCAAAAAGTGACATGATATGGCCAATATCATTTTGCTCCTTTTGATCTCCATCTTCGGGGCTCCATGATCATCGTTGTCACCGGCATGACACCATGATCTCCATCAACATGATCTCCATCATCGTGTCTTCATGAAGTTGTCTCGCCAACTATTACTTCTACTACTACAGCTAACGGTTAGCAATAAAGTAAAGTAATTACATGACATTTATATTGACACGCAGGTCATAAATAAATTAAGACAACTCCTATGGCTCCTGCCGGTTGTCATACTCATCAACATGCAAGTCGTGATTCCTATTACAAGAACATGATCATCTCATACATCACATATATCATTCATCACATCCTTTGGCCATATCACATCACAAAACACTTGCTGCAAAAACAAGTTAGACATCCTCTAATTATTGTTGCAAGTTTTTACGTGGCTGCTATAGGTTTCTAGCAAGAACGTTTCTTACCTACGCCAAAACCACAACGTGAATTGCCAATTTCTATTTACCCTTCATAAGGACCCTGTTCATCGAATCCGATCCGACTAAAGTGGGAGAGACAGACACCCGCCAGCCACCTTATGCAACTAGTGCATGTCAGTCGGTGGAACCGGTCTCACGTAAGCGTACGTGTAAGGTTGGTCCGGGCCGCTTCATCCCACGATGCCGCCGAATCAAGATAAGACTAGTAACGGCAAGATAATTGACAATATCGACGCCCACAACTACTTTGTGTTCTACTCGTGCATTGTAACTACGCATAGACCTAGCTCATGATGCCACTGTTGGGGAACATAGCAGAAATTCAAAATTTTCCTACGTGTCACCAAGATCTATCTATGGAGAAACCAGCAACGAGGGGAAGGAGAGTGCATCTACATACCCTTGTAGATCGCTAAGCGGAAGCGTTCAAGTGAACGGGGTTGATGGAGTCGTACTCGTCGTGATCAAATCACCGATGATCCTAGTGCCGAACGGACGGCACCTCCGTGTTCAACACACGTACAGCCCGGTGACGTCTCCTACGCCTTGATCCAGCAAGGGGAGAAGGAGAGGTTGGGGAAGACTCCATCCAGCAGCAGCACGATGGCGTGGTGGTGGTGGAGGAGCGTGGTACTCCAGCAGGGCTTCGCCAAGCACCGCAAGAGACGAGGAGGGAGAGGGGTAGGGCTGCGCCAAGAGATTGAATCATGTCTGTCTGGCAGCCCAAAACCTCAAGTATATATAGGGGGAGGGAGGGTCGCCCCCACCTAGGTTTCCCCCTAGGGGTGGCGGCAGCCCTAGATCCCATCTAGGGTGGCGCGCCAAGGGGGAGAGGGGGAGGCGCACCTAGGGTGGGCCTTAGGGCCCATCTGCCCTAGGGTTTGCCCCCTCCCCTCTTGGAGGGCCTTGGGCCTTGGTGGGAGGCGCCCCAGCCCACCTAGGGGCTGGTCCCTTCCCACTATTGGCCCATGTAGGCCTCCGGGGCTGGTGGCCCCACCTGGTGGACCCCCGGACCCCTCCGGTGGTCCCCGTACACTACCGGTGATTGCCCGGAACACTTCCGGTGGCCAAAACCATACTTCCTATATATCAATCTTTACCTCCGGACCATTCCGAACTCCTCGTGAAGTCTGGGATCTCATCCGGGACTCCGAACAACATTCGGTAACCGCGTACATACTTTCCCTATAACCCTAGCGTCATCGAACCTTAAGTGTGTAGACCCTACGGGTTCGGGAGTCATGCAGACATGCCGAGACTAACTCTCGTCAATAACCAGCGGGATCTGGATAACCCATGTTGGCTCCCACATGTTCACGATGATCTCATCGATGAACCACGATGTCAAGGACTTAATCAATCCCGTATACAATTCCCTTTGTCTATCGGTACGATACTTGCCCGAGATTCGATCGTCAGTATCCCGATACCTTGTTCAATCTCGTTACCGGCAAGTCTCTTTACTCGTTCCGTAACACATCATCCCGTGATCAACTCCTTGATCACATTGTGCACATTATGATGATGTCCTACCGAGTGGGCCAGAGATACCTCTCCGTTTACACGGAGTGACAAATCCCAGTCCCGATTCGTGCCAACCCAACAGACACTTTCGGAGATACCTGTAGTGAACCTTTATAGACACCCAGTTACGTTGTGACGTTTGGTACACCCAAAGCATTCCTACGGTATCCGGGAGTTGCACAATCTCATGGTCTAAGGAAATGATACTTGACATTAGAAAAGCTTTAGCATACGAACTACACGATCTTTGTGCTAGGCTTAGGATTGGGTCTTGTCCATCACATCATTCTCCTAATGATGTGATCCCGTTATCAATGACATCCAATGTCCATGGTCAGGAAACCGTAACCATCTATTGATCAACGAGCTAGTCAACTAGAGGCTTACTAGGGACATGGTGTTGTCTATGTATCCACACATGTATCTGAGTTTCCTATCAATACAATTCTAGCATGGATAATAAACGATTATCATGAACAAGGAAATATAATAATAACAATTTATTATTGCCTCTAGGGCATATTTCTAACATCAACTCCCCCAAGCTTAGACCTCGCTTGTCCTCAAGAGAAAGCCAAAATTGAGAAATATGTCCACATGTTTACAGATCAAGGTGTCGATAAAAATAAAATACGGACATGAGGGCATCATGATCATTCTTAGAACAATGACATATATGCATATATATATATATTATCATATGATCTCTTATGCTAAAGTAACAATTCAATCACAATTTCAAGTATGAATCATAAACTTCATTGAGAACCAACAAGCTCTAATCTCAGTCATTGAGGCAATTGCAATTTATCATAACATAGGAAAGAGTCAATATAAGAGCTTTTCAGCAAGTCCACATACTCAACCATTTTTTAGTCTTTCACAATTGCTAACACTCATGCAATATTTATGGGTATGAAGTTTTAATCGGACACTGAGAAAGATAGGGGCTTATAGTTTTGCCTCCCAACGTTTTACCTTGAGGGTAATGTCAATAATAATAGTTCATGAAGACTCACATCCAATTAGCTATATATATCAGGATCTTTCCAACACATTGTGCTTGCCAAAGGATAAAATGTAAAAAGGAAAGGTGAAGATCACCATGACTCTTTTGTAAGGTAGAAGATAAAAGTAAAAGGTAGGCCCTTCGCAGAGGGAAGCAGAGGTTGTCATGCGCTTTTATGGTTGGATGCACAAAATCTTAATGCAAAAGAATGTCACTTTATGTTGCCACTTGTGATATGGACCTTTATTATGCAGTCTGTCACTTTTATTTCTTCCATATCACAAGGTCGTATAAAGCTTATTTTCTCCGCACTAATAAGTCATAAGTATATAGAGAGCAATTTTATTGCTTGCACCGATGACAACTTAATTGAAGGATCTTACTCAATCCATAGGTAGGTATGGTGGACTCTCATGGCAAAAACGGGTTTAGGGATATTTGGAAGCACAAGTAGTATCTCTACTTGGTGCAAAGTAATTGGCTAGCATGAGAGGGAAAGGAAAGCTCAACATGTTGGATGATCCATGACAATATAATTTATCTCAGATGTAAGAAAACATAACCCATTACGTTGTCTTCCTTGTCCAACGTCAACTCTTAGCATGTCATACTTTAATGAGTGCTCACAATCATGAAAGATATCCCAGATAGTATATTTATATGTGAACCTCTCTTTCTTTATTACTTCCTATTAATTGCAACGATGACCAAAACTATGTTTGTCAACTCTCAACAACTTTTATTCATCATACTCTTTATATGTGAGCTCATTACTCTCCATAAGATCCATATGATCTCTTTATTTCTTTCTCTTTTATTTTATTCTCTTAAGATCATAGCAAAATAATCAAGCCCTGTAAAGTAAGCTTTCTTTCTTTTTATCTTAGGCCTGTAAATATTATAATCACTGTATAGTTTGGTTTGGTTTGGTTTAGGAAATAAAGGACTGTGGGTTTTTTATCCTACAGTAAATATTCAAAAATAAAATCAAGCCCTTGAATCAACACTAATCTTTATTATATATAGCCCACGGACTCGATTACATAGAGGGATCATAAAGAAAAACTCACAGCTAGATCATACTAAAGCTTTATTCTACTAAGTCAAGATATTATCAAAAGGATTGAACTATGAAAAACGGTAAAGATAAAAGTGATGGTGATACGATACCGGGGCACTCCCCCAAGCTTGGCAGTTGCCAAGGGGAGTGCCCATACCAGATACTCAATTCATCTTTGTTGGTGGAGAGGGTGGAGTTGTTGATGATGTAGGCTTGTCGTCCCTCTTCCAAGGCATAGGCTCGCCATCATAGAAGGATGACCGAGTCTCCTGAATCCTCAAATCTGCAGCCAAACTCATACTCTTGAATCTATATTCATACTCACAGTTTTGATTTGCAGGTCATAGATCTGGGCTTGGAGGTGCTTGCTTTTCTCATGAAGCTTGAAGATGGCCTCCCCAATGTCCTTGACGTCCAGCTCGTGCTTGTTGGTGAACTCCGAGATCATAATGTGATTGGAGTCGAGTCCACGCTCCACCATCTCCTGACACTTGAAAACTTGTTGCTCCAATGCCTTGAGCCTTGCCTCTGTGCTTCCGGTCCTCCTTGGTCCCTCAACATCGCGGATGTGCAACAACCCCTCACGCATCTCAATGGTTTGAGTGTGTTGAAGCACCTACGCGAGGTAGGGGTTGATGACCTTCTCGAAGAACTGGTCCTTGGGGGCACTTGAAGATGACATGACGACCTGGATCTGTCAGAAAAACAGCTCAAAACAAAGACAAGAGATGTCTGCATGATACGGTGGTCAAAACCTTCGGGAGATTATATAATGAATTTTTACCGACCAAAAGAAGTATCGTGCGAGAAAATGGAGTCTGGAGAGCGCACGAGGTGCCCACGAGGCAGGGGGGCGCCCAGGGGGTAGGGCGCGCCTCCCACCCTCGTGGAAGCCTCGTGTCCTTCCCGGACTACTTCTTATTTTCCTATTTTTCTAAATATTGCAAAACAGAGAAAAATTTCCATTAGAACTGTTTTGGAGTCAGTTTACTTACCGTACCACATACCTATTCCTTTTCGGAGTCTGAGACGTTCTGGAAAGTGTCCCTTATGTATTCCTCCGGGGTTACGGTTTCAATAATATTAGTTTCAACATTTATGGGATTACCTAAGATACAATGTTTGATTCTTTGACCGTTCACCACCCTCGAATTTGTGCCTTCGAAGTTGTTGATTTTTATGGCACCAGAACGATAGACCTCCTCGATAACATAAGGACCTTCCCATTTATAGAGAAGTTTTCCTGCAAAAAATCTTAAACGAGAGTTGTATAACAATACATAATCACCTACATTAAGCTCACGCTTTTGTATCCTTTTATCATGCCATCTTTTAACTTTTTCTTTAAACAGCCTGGCATTTTCATAAGCCTGGGTTCTCCATTCATCAAGTGAGCTAATGTCAAATAACCTCTTCTCACAGGCAAGTTTGAAGTCATAGTTGAGCTCTTTAATGGCCCAATATGCCTTATGTTCTAATTCAAGAGGTAAGTGACATGCTTTACCATAAACCATTTTATACGGAGACATACCCATAGGATTTTTATATGTAGTTCTATAGGCCCATAATGCATCGTCAAGTTTCTTGGACCAATTCTTTCTAGATCCATTAACAGTCTTTTGCAAAATTAATTTGATCTCTCTATTACTCAATTCTACTTGAGACTGTGGGTGATAAGGAGATGCAATTCTATGATTAACATCATACTTAGCAAGCATTTTACGAAAGGCACCATGAATAAAATGTGAACCATGATAAGTCATTAAATATCTAGTTACTCCAAACCTTGGGAAAATAACTTATTTAATCATCTTAATAGAGGTGTTATGATCGGCACTACTATTTGGAATAGCTTCTACCCACTTAATAACGTAATCAACAACAACTAAAATATGTGTATACCCACTAGAGGAAGGAAAGGGTCCCATATAATCAAAGCCCCAAACATCAAATGGTTCAATAACAAGTGAATAATTCATAGGCATTTCTTGACGTCTACTAATATTACCAATTCTTTCACATTCATCACAAGACAAGACAAACTTATGAGCATCCTTGAAGAGAGTAGGCCAATAAAAACCGGATTGAATACCTTATGTGCAGTTCTATCTCTAGCATGGTGTCCTCCATAAGCCTCGAAGTGACACTTGCGTAGGATCTGTTCCTGTTCATCCTCAGGTACACAACGTCTAATAATACCATCCACTCCTTCTTTATAAAGATGTGGGTCATCCAAAAATAATGTCTCAAATCATAGAAACTTTTTCTTTTGCTGGTGCTACCTCTTGAGCACTTGCGTTGGTTTTCCCTTGAAGAGGAAAGGGTGATGCAGCAAAGTAGCGTAAGTATTTTCCTTAGTTTTGAGACCCAAGGTATCAATCCAGTAGGAGGCTACGCGCGAGTCCCTCGCACCTGCACAAAACAAATAAATGCTCGCAACCAACACGATAAGGGGTTGTCAATCCCTAC
Organism: Triticum urartu; assembly: GCF_003073215.2. Lineage (NCBI taxonomy): Eukaryota > Viridiplantae > Streptophyta > Magnoliopsida > Poales > Poaceae > Triticum > Triticum urartu. The sequence goes on along the minus strand of NC_053022.1, from coordinate 404,570,018 downwards.
ACGGCCACTTACGAGAGTGAGATCTTATAGATATGATAAGATAAGATTTTTGGTATTTTTATGATAAAGATGCAAAGTAAAATAAATGGCAAGTAAAAAGCAAAGAAATAACTAGGTATTGGAAGATTAATATGATGAAGATAGACCCGGGGGCCATAGGTTTCACTAGTGGCTTCTCTCAAGAGCATAAGTATTTTACGGTGGGTGAACAAATTACTGTTGAGCAATTGACAGAATTGAGCATAGTTATGAGAATATCTAGGTATGATCATGTATATAGGCATCACGTCCAAGAAAAGTAGACCGACTCCTGCCTGCATCTACTACTATTACTCCACTCATCTACCGCTATCCAGCATGCATCTAGAGTATTAAGTTTATGAAAACAGAGTAACGCCTTAAGCAAGATGACATGATGTAGAGGGATAAATTCATGCAATATGATAAAAAAAACATCTTGTTATCCTCGATGGCAACAATACAATATGTGCCTTGGTGCCCCTACTGTCACTCGGAAAGGACACCGCAAGATTGAACCCAAAGCTAAGCACTTCTCCGATTGCAAGAAAGATCAATCTAGTAGGCCAAATCAAACTAATAATTAGAAGAGACTTGCAAACATAACCAATCATACATAAAAGAATTCAGAGAAGATTCAAATATTGTTCATAGATAATCTTGATCATAAACCCACAATTCATCGATCTCAACAAACACACCGCAAAAAGAAGATTACATCGAATAGATCTCCACAAGAGAGGGGGAGAACATTGTATTGAGATCCAAAAAGAGAGAAGAAGCCATCTAGCTAATAACTATGGACCCGAAGGTCTGAGGTGAACTACTCACACTTCATCAGAGGGGCTATGGTGATGATGTAGAAGCCCTCCGTGATGGATACCCCCTCCGGCGGAGCTCCGGAACAGGCCCCAAGATGGGACTCATGGATACAGAAAGTTACGACGGTGGAATTAGGGTTTTGGCTCCGTATCTTATTGTTTGGGGATACGTAGGTATATATAGGAGGAAGGAGTACGTCGGTGGAGCAACAGGGGGCCCACGAGGGTGGAGGGCGCGCCTGGGGGGTAGGCGCGCCCCCTACCTCGTGGCCTCCTCCTTTGTTTCTTGACGTAGGTTCCAAGTTTCCTGGATCATGTTCGGTGAGAAAATCACGTTCTCGAAGGTTTCATTCCGTTTGGACTGCGTTTGATATTCCTTTTCTTCGAAACCCTAAAATAGGCAAAAAACAGCAATTCTGGGCTGGGCCTCCGGTTAATAGGTTAGTCCCAAAAATAATATAGAAGTGGATAATAAAGCCCAATAATGTCCAAAACAGTAGATAATATAGCATGGAGCAATCAAAAATTATAGATACGTTGGAGACATATCAAGCATCCCCAAGCTTAATTCCTGCTCGTCCTCGAGTAGGTAAATGATAAAAACAGAATTTTTGATGCGGAGTGCTACTTGGCATAATTTTAATGTAATTCTTCTTAATTGTGGTATGAATATTCAGATTTGAAAGATTCAAGATAAAAGTTCATATTGACATAAAAATAATAATACTTCAAGCATACTAACTAAGCAATTATGTCTTCTCAAAATAACATGGCCAAAGAAAGTTCATCCCTACAAAATCATATAGTTTAGTCATGCTCCATTTTCGTCACACAAGAATGCTCTCATCATGCACAACCCCGATGACAATCCAAGCAATTGTTTCATCCTTTAGTAATCTCAAACCTATAAACTTTCACGCAATATATGAGCATGAGCCATGGATATAGCACTATGGGTGGAATAGAATATGATGATGGGGGTTATGTGGAGATGACAAAAAAGGAGAAAGTCTCACATCAATGAGGCTAATCAATGGGCTATGGAGATGCCCATCAATTGATGTTAATGCAAGGAGTAGGGATTGCCATGCAACGGATGCACTAGAGATATAAATGTATGAAAGCTCAACAAAATAAACTAAGTGGGTGTGCATCCAACTTGCTTGCTCACGAAGACCTAGGGCACTTGAGGAGGCCCGTTGTTGGAATATACAATCCAAGTTCTATAATGAAAATTTCCCACTAGTATATGAAAGTGACAAAACAAAAGACTCTCTATCATGAAGATTATGGTGCTACTTTGAAGCACAAGTGTGGCAAAGGATAGTAGCATTGTCCCTTTTATATTTTTTTTATTTGGCCTTTCTTTTTTATTTGTCCTTTCTCTCTCTCTTTTAGGACAATTCTCTATGAATGATGGTCATCACACTTCTATTTATTTACAACTCAAGAATTACAACTCAATACTTAGAACAAGATATGACTCTATATGAATGCCTCCAGCGGTGTACCGGGATATGCAATGAACCAAGAGTGACATGTATGAAAGAATTATGAACGGTGGCTTTGCCACAAATACTATGTCAACTACATGATCATACTAAGCAGTATGACAATGATGAATGTGTCATGATAAATGGAATGGTGGAAAGTTGCATGGCAATATATCTCGGAATGGCTATGGAAATGCCATAATAGGTAGGTATGGTGGCTGTTTTGAGGAAGATATAAGGAGGTTTATGTGTGAAAGAGCGTATCATATCACGGGGTTTGGATGCACCGGCGAAG
>NC_053022.1:404555190-404566391 GCF_003073215.2 Triticum urartu | reverse complement strand
GAGAGAGATTAATATGCATTCTATTGAAACTGTCGAATGTCTTCTCTGCGATCCTTGTCAGCGGAAGATACAGAGACAAACATTAAGTCCGTTTTCAATGCTAATTCCTTCACCTGAAACCCGGAGAAGTGGGAACGACCACCCGACAATCCAGGCGTGCGTGGGAACGTGGAACAACCTCTGATATGCTGCATGATGGCCACGTGTTCCTCAGATGTGAATCGCCAGGGGCACCTGTGTAATAACACTGAGCCGTCCCTGTCCCTATAAATACACGCCTCACCTCAGTCATTATCCTTTCTTCCACTCTCGCACGAACCCTAGCGCCACCGCTAGCCCTCGACGACGCCGGCGACGAAGCGCTTAGCTGCCGCAACCTCTCCGACGCCGTCTTCACGCCGACCGCGGACATCGTCTTCTCCGCCGTCGCCGTAGGTGTCCTCCGTCGCCAAGTTAGGGCACGGACGATCGAACTGCTCGGCCTCCTCTTCCACTCCGTCTAGCAGTTTCTTGTGTGGTAAATAAAACTCCCTTTTTACGGCCTCTTTGATCCTATAGATTCGTCACTTTCTACCACAAGCAGTTTCTGTTCACACAAGTTGGATCCACTTCATACTGCATCTCATATTATGCCTAGTATGTTCACTTATGCTTCACAAAGTAGTTAGATTCCTCACTTGTACTGATCTGTGGATTCGTACAAATCTGGAACCAACTCCTTATCTATGAGTGAATGTCTTCGCACGATGAGGTCAATGTCTTCTAAACTAATTTATCTTCAAAATCTTCTGAGAATGCATATGACCTCTTCCCCTTCCCTCGCACCTTAATGCTGTCACAGGTACATGTCCGTGGGAGAATCCCTTGGTTCTCATAGTCTGCATTCATTTGCAGAATTCTTACAGCATCACATAAATTCTCCCGAAGCCAGTTCCTGTTTGTCCAGCAAGCGAAAGCCCTTGAAGCCTTTGAACGTATTGAAGCCATTCAGTTTAAAGTTCATGGCTGCAGAGAAATCAGCAAGGAAGGGTGGCAGAAAGCGTCGAGGTGAGACATCAAGAGATCTGCCCGATGACCTCTCAGAACTGTACAAGACAGATCCAGAAGAGGATTACAATCAGCGCAAGACACGAATCCAATGGATTCGACGATATTGGGCAGAACAGTGGTTCAAGTACAGATTTGTGACAAAGGAATATGCTGAAAAGAATGCCATCAAGCGACCATGGGGAGACATCCTATACAAAAATCTTCAACCCAGGTCCAGAGATGAAGCCATTGAACAAGGCTTCTATCCCTGCATGGTCCGTGGACCACAGCCTGCGGATGCTGACCCATCGTCACTGCTATGGTGTCGTGACGACAATCTGTTCAAGCGCAACTTCCAGTTTGCCCAGAATTCGGCGAAGCAGAACAAGAAGTCTTTGGGATTAGACTTCAACCCTGGTCCCTCTGCTCCCCGTGCTGATGGACCCGCGAAGCTGAACCCAATCTTGTTGGGCCCTTCTACAACCTGGAAGGTCTCATCACTCATATCGTGGTTCAAGGGACAGCCATGGATGAGCCTGCAGATGACGCTGAATCAGATGAAGCGCCTGCAGCGCCGAAGCCAAAGAAACTGAAGCAGCCTAAAGCTTTAAAGCCTGCCTCAGCATCAAAAATCTCACGGGCGAAGCCACTGGCTACTGCACCTCCTGAAGACAGTGTGCAGTCTGAAGATCTGTCACGCATCTCCAAGCCCCAGAAAGTCAAGATGCCTCTGCCACACACCAGCCAAGAACTGACTGCTGCTGCTATTCTGCGCAACGATGCCATTGATCTGTCCAGTGATGAAGATCTTGCAGATGACGCTCTTGAGCAACTGATCGAGAGCAAAGTAGAAGCAGAAATCTTCAACAATTTGCCTCTCTTTGACGTGGCAATCATCCACGACTTCATCGATGAGTGGTTTGACACGCCCAACCTCAGCTTTGAAGATCTGCAACTTCCCATTGGCCTCAGTGTTGCCTTCCATGGCGCCATTGCTTCAGAGTTAGCTATAGCCCAGCGCATCGTTGAACTGAAGCAGAAGATTGACTTTGAGAAAGCTCAGTTCAAGAAGCATATGGCCAAGCTTAGTGTGCAAGAGGTCAAGAACTTTAAGATCATGCTGCACGAGCTCAAAGAAGCCTTTCTCAAGAAGCGTGAAGAAGCTCAAGGTTCTCGTGAGCGCATGAAGAGCCTGGCTGACAAGTGTGTGCAAGCCTACAATGAGGCTGAGAAGCGCAAGGCCCTTGGGCGTCCTGGCATCGACCCCAGGATGGCTGCAAAGCAGCAGAAGAAGAAGCCCGCTATGGCCGAACCCGACGCACCAAGGCAGGAAGCACATCCCATTGTCTTCCCAACCAGCATGACTGGCTCAAAGCCAAAAGCCAGGTCTACCGCTTCAGAACTGAAGAAGACGAGGACTGCTGAGGCTGAAGCCAGAAAGAGGAAACATCCTGAAGCCTCTGCTGCTGCTCCCTCCAAGAAGAAGCGAAAGACCAAGAAGGAACGGGCTGCTCTTAGAGAGCCCTTAATTGTTGAACCTATCTCCATGGTTCGCCCTGCCGCTGAACATCAAGAGCGCCAACTAACTGTCCATGAGCCTGCTTTCACAGAGGCTCATGAAGCTAAAGACATTCCAGCAGCTGATCCCACCGCTGCTGAAGACATTGGTCACCATGACCATGTTGAAGATGATGCAGTTCTTCCTCAGATCGAGCACCAACAGGTACCATCGCCTGTGCTTACGCACAACGAACTCATCAGTATTGGTCGTCCTCTGACGCCAATTGCTCAGGATGCATCATGGGCTGATCACCCACAACAACAAGTCACACCACCCAGGCAAGAAGAAGAAGATGACTTTGAGGCCCAGCCAACTCCATCTCCAAAGGCGTCGCCAGCGTTACGCAGGCTTCGCAAAGGACCAAGGCCTCCAGTCTCTGAATCTGAAGCTAAAGCTGTTGAAGACATTCCGGCTGCATCAGCCGATGACACCCAAGAAGAAGAACGTGTCCCCACTCCCCCAACTACTGACGAAGCTGTTCTCGAGGAGAACGTGTCTGTGCCCGACCCTCCAGCTTATCAAGTGGAGGTAGAAAATCTTGAGGCTGCCACCACCACCACCAGTGAAGCCACTGACGCTGTCATGGCTGAAGCAAATGTGTAGCCTACACCAACCCAAGAATCAGAAGTCAGCGAAGCCAATGATGCTACTGCTTCTGTTCCTGCGCCTGCTGCTGATCCTCAGTTTGACTATCACATTGAGCATAGGCCTCAGGTATAGAAGCCAATGCCAAGGTTGCCCAGGTTTCCAGGTCCTGCATCAGCACCTGGATCCTTCAATGTCAACAACTTCAAAGCAGACAACACCTTCTTCAATAGCTCCAAGAACCCCTACTCAAGGGAACGAATATCTTCTGATCGGTTCTAGAGCTATATGCGGCGAAGCTATTACTCATGCATTCTGTACAATCAAGGTCGCATCTTCTCACATATGCGTCTTGACACCGAAGCAATAGCTGGTCTGCCCTGCTTGGAAGAAGCTCTAGACTGCTTCAAAGAGGTTGGATTGTTGCCTTTCGTCACCGACCAACAGCACTGGAACGAAGAGTTGCTGCTCCAATTTTATGCCACACTTCACATACGTGGTTACAACAGAGATCCGAAGACTTGGGTCCTTGAGTGGATGACAGGAAATGTTCATCACAAAGCCAAAGGCTTTGATATCATTGAGCTCACTGGTCTGCCCACTCCTGGAGATCTCTATGAACCTGTATGTCAACTTCACAGTGAAGCTATGGATAGCATCTTTCAGAAGCCTGAACCGAACATGAGTCAGATGCTCGGTATGATGAAGCCTTTGCCACAAGACGCTGCATATCCTAAGGAGTTCCTTGTTGAAGACCTGGAGTATCTGCCAAGGACCATCTATCACATTTTAAGGCGAACTCTCTGGCCCATCAAAGGACATTCCCCATATGCAAAGCTGGAAGGTGCAATGAAGACTTTAGTCTTCTATATTCTTCACGGCAAATGCTTCAATGCACAAGACTTCTTCATCTGCCAACTTGCTGCTTCAAGATCTGATCTCTTTGGCTTGAAGTTCTACGCTCCATGGATAATGAGGCTGATCTAACTCCACTCATCTATCTCATATCAGCCCTCTGCTCGCAATCATCGGATCTTTATGCCTGACGTGGATATGTCCGTTGAAGCCCTCTATCCAGAGCCTGCCAAGGAGCCTCTTAGTCTTCAGACTGGGGAGCATCAAAGTTTCACTTAGAACATTGAAGGAGTTGAAGCAGTCACTCGTGTTTATCCTCTGGCTGGTACTACACGTGCACCTCACCGTGCCCTTACTGAAGCCATTGAAAGCACTATTGCCCAACGACCCAAGAAGCGATCTCGTGTTCTCAATGACCGAGAGCTTCTGGTTGCTCTTCATCAGAAACAGGATAGGCATCATGACTGGCTGAAGCGCCAAATGCACAGCCTCTTGGTGAATGTCAACCGCATTCGCAACCTTGCCACCAAGAATGCCTTTGTTGCCCATGAAACTTGTCGGCGTACATGGAAAGGGCTGACGCTTATGTGCTCTGAGGATGATCTTCAAGAGGATGGCTTCTCTGAACGTTTCAAGTTTGACTCCACACCTCCCCGAAGGGCTGTGCTGCGACGAACTCCCTCACTTGAAGACTCTGAGTTCTATTCCTTTGCGGCAACTGTGAATGCCAGAGTGATCGAGGACGAAGACGATGCTACTTCACCGCCCCCTCCTTCAGCACGCGTCGACACTGCCCCGAGCTCGTCTGCACCTCCTAACAACACCGAAGACCTTGCTACTTCACCTACTCCTCATGGGAACGAGTAGATGCTCTATGTCTTCAAACCTTTTTGGTCCTTACTGACAAAAGGGGGAGAAGCATATGAGTGTGATAGTCTTCAAGCGGGTCCATATGGGCGGTTACTTTATATTTTGTCTAGTGTTTACAACTCTCGTTTTGATACATTTGGTTCTTTGAGTTGTAACACTTAAACTCGATGGTCCGTCTGCTACTTGTTTGCTACTTTTGGTGATGCGATGATTAAATTCCGCATGTGCGACGATAAATCCGCACTTAGATCATTTTGCAGACATCCATTTTCCATTATGCATGTCATTATCTTCACATACTTTTTCATGGCATGATGAATTGGTCCATCATAAGTTGAAGAGGATCTCCACAAGTACAAACCTGCCATGTGGCATTTGCATTTCCAAAAGCAAATTACTTATATCGCATCTTCAGGGGGAGCGCTTACAACTTATGAAGACAATTCCTTATCCTTTAACAATTTCACATATTTTATTCCCCGTTGAAAACTTCAACTAGTTTGTCATCAATCATCAAAAAGGGGGAGATTGTAAGTGAATATAGTGCCACCCCTAGTTTTGGTTTTGGAGTATTTGAACCAAACCTAGTTGAGGGACTAATGTGTTTGTGAGAATTGCAGGATAACACAGGTAGAAGTCCCTCATTGATTCGGTTCTCCTACCAGAGATGACCCCTAAAAATGTATGAATACATTGAAGTCAAAGGTGGTAAGTGAAGAATATTCACATTGAAGACTATGACAAGAGAAATACATCGCATGAAGACTATGGAGCTCGAAGACTTAGATCTTTCGTTAGTTCTTTTTCTTCTTTGTTGAGTCATAGGAACCACCGTACTGTTAAGTGGGGTCCAAGAGAACCAGTCAGAATGACTGAAGTGATGCTTAACCAAAATCCTATGTCTTCGAGTGAAGACTATGAGAGCGAATCTTGTCCAGAGTTGGACAGGTCAGCTTTGCTTGTAGCCCAAGTAAAGTTGCCGTGTGTGTTTAAAATCTGACCGTTGGAACACGTGTCAGGTCCTTAGTGACCCAGGGTCATTTCGGACAAATCAGGTCGGGTTGCCTAGTGGCTATAAATAGCCCACCCCCTACAACCATAAACGGTTGGTTGCTCAGAGTTAAAGTACGGCTGTTGTCATTTGAGAGCAACTCACCTCAAAGCCTTTGAGAGAGAATTCCTTGTGAGGATAAAGTCCTAACCACCCAGAGCCAAAGAGTGTTAGGCATGACTTAAGTCTTCTTGTCTGTGTGATCTAAAGACTTATTACACTTGAGGACTATGAATCCTCCAGCCGGTTAGGCGTCGCATTCTGAGCATCCAAGAGTCATTGTGGATCGCCGATGAACGAAGTCTGTGAAGGTTTGGGAGGCTACCTTGAAGACTTACCAGAGTGATTGGGCGAGGTCTGCGTGAGCTTAGCTCAAGGGGAATACGGTGATGACTAAGGGCTCTGAGCTGCGTGTTCAGGACTGGGTGTCCAGGACTGTGTGTCCTCGGGTTTAAATACCTAGCCGCCCTAACCAGACGTACAGTTGTCACAGCAACTGGAACTGGTCCAACAAATCATTGTCTTCAACGAGTCACTGGTTTCATCCTTCCCTTCCCTTTACTTACTGTTGGTCCTTGTGAAGTCATTGCGTGATTGCATTATCTTTTGTCTTCACTGAGTGACTGCTTGTTCTGATTGGCTTCACAATATCTTCCTACCTGATCCCTACTGCCTAGCTGCTATTAGTCATCGTGCTTTCACTTCGTTTATTACCCGACTAAGGTTTGCCTAGTGTAGTCTACCTTCCGCTGTGTGGTAATAGGTTTACTTCTATCGTTTGTCTTCAAAACTTCCCGGTTTAGAAGACTTTCATAAAATCGCCTATTCACCCCCCTCTAGTCGATCACTAGCACTTTCACATAGGATTTTGGTTAAGCATCACTTCAGTCATTCTGACTGGTTCTCTTGGACCCCACTTAACAGTACGGTGGTTCCTATGACTCAACAAAGAAGAAAAAGAACTACGAAAGATCTAAGTCTTCGCGCTCCATAGTCTTCATGCGATGTCTTCTCTTGTCATAGTCTTCAATGTGAATGTCTTCACATACCACCTTTGACTTCAATGTCTTCATACATTTTTAGGGGTCATCTCTGGTAGGAAAACCGAATCAATGAGGGACTTCTACCTGTGTTATCCTGCAATTCTCACAAACACATTAGTCCCTCAACTAGGTTTGTCGTCAATACTCCAAAACCAACTAGGGGTGGCACTAGATGCACTTACAATCTCCCCCTTTTTGGTGATTGATGACAAACTAGTTGAAGTTTTCAACGGGGAATATAATATGTGAAATTGTAAAGGATAAGGAATTGTCTTCATAAGTTGCAAGGGCTCCCCCTGAAGATGTGCATATAAGTAATTTGCTTTTGGAATGCAAATGCACATGGCAGGTTGTACTTGTGGAGATCCTCTTCAACTTATGATGACAATTCATCATGCATGAAAGTATGTGAAGATAATGACATGCATAATGAAAATGGACGTCTGCAAAATGATCTAAGTGCGGAATTTATCGTCGCACATGCGGAATTTATCATCGCATCACAAAATAGCAAATAAGTAGCAGACGACCATCGAGTTTAAGTGTTACAACTCAAAGAACCAAATGTATCAAAACGAGAGTTGTAAACACTAGGCAAAACATAAAGTAACCGCCCATATGGACCCGCTTGAAGACTATCAAACTCATATGCTTCTCCCCCTTTTGTCAGTGAGGACCAAAAAGGTTTGAAGACATAGAGCATCTACTCGTTCCCATGAAGAGTAGGTGAAGCAGCAAGGTCGTCGGTGGTGTTCGGCGGTGCAGAAGAACTTGGAGCAGTGTCGATGCGTGCAGAAGTAGGGGCGGTGAAGTAGCATCGTCTTCGTCCTCGATCACTCTGGCATTCACAGTTGCCGAGAGGAAGAGAACTCAGAGTCTTCAAGAGATGGAGTTCGTCGCAGCACAGTCCTTCGGGGAGGTGTGGAGTCAAACTTGAAACGTTCAGAGAAGCCATCCTCTTGAAGATCATCCTCAGAACACATAAGCGTCAGCCCTTTCCATGTACGCCGACAGGTTTCATGGGCAACAAAGGCATTCTTGGTGGCAAGATTGCGAATGCGGTTGACATCCACCAAGAGGCTTTGCATTTGGCGCTTCAGCCAGTCATGATGCCTATCCTGTTTCTGATGAAGAGCAACCAGAAGCTCTCGGTCATTGAGAACACGAGATCGCTTCTTGGGCCGTTGGGCAATAGTGCTTTCAGTGGCTTCAGTGAGGGCACGATGAGGTGCACGTGTAGTACCAGCCAGAGGATAAACACGAGTGACTGCTTCAACTCCTTCAATGTTCTGAGAGAAACTTTGATGCTCAGCATTCTGAAGACTAAGAGGCTCCTTGGCAGGCTCTGGATAAATGGCTTCAACGGACATATCCACAGTCAGGCAGAAAGATCTGATGATTGCGAGCAGATGGCTGATATGAGATAGCTGAGTGGAGTTTAATCAGCCGCATTATCCATGGAGCGTAGAACTTCAAGCCAAAAAGATCAGATCCTGATGCAGCAAGTTGGCGGATGAAGAAGTCTTGTGCGTTGAAGCATTTGCCGTGAAGAATATAGAAGACCAAAGTCTTCATTGCACCTTCCAGCTTTGCATGTGGAGAATGTCCTTTGATGGGCCAGAGAGTTCGCCTTATAATGTGATAGATAGTGTGGCAGATACTCAAGGTCTTCAACAAAGAACTCCTTAGGATATGCAGCATCTGGAGGCAAAGGCTTCATCATACTGAAGCATCTGACTCATGTTCGGTTCAGGCTTCTGAAAGATGCTCTCCATAGCTTCACTGTGAAGCTGACAGCCAGGTTCATAGAGATCTCCAGGAGTGGGCAGACCAGTGAGCTCAATGATATCAAAGGCTTTGGCTTCGTGATGAACATTTCCCTGTCATCCACTCAAGGACCCAAGTCTTCGGATCTCTGTTGTAGCCACGAATGTGAAGAGTGGCATAAAATTGGAGCAGCAACTCTTCGTTCCAGTGCTCTTGGTCGGTGACGAAAGGCAACAATCCAACCTCTTTGAAGCAATCCAGAGCTTCTTCCAAGCAGGGCAGACCAGTTATTGCTTCGGTGTCAAGACGCATATGAGGGAAGATGCGACCTTGATTGTACAGAATGCATGAGTAATAACTTCGCTGCGGATAGCTCCAGAACCGATCAGAAGATATTCTTTCCCTTGAGTAGGGGTTCTTGGAGCTATTGAAGAAGGTGTTGTCTGCTTTGAAGCCGTTGACATTAAAGGATCCAGGTGCTGATGCAGGACCTGGAAACCTGGGCAACCTTGGCATTGGCTTCTGTACCTGAGGCCTATGCTCAATATGATAGTCAAACTGAGGACCAGCAGCAGGCGCAGGAACAGGAGCAGTAGCATCATTGGCTTCGCTGACTTCTGGTTCTTGGGTTGGTGTAGGCTCCACATTTGCTTCAGCCATGACAACGTCAGTGGCTTCATTGGTGTTGGTGGTGGCAGCCTCAAGATTTTCTACCTCCACTTGATGAGCTGGAGGGTCGGGCACAGACACGTTCTCCTCGAGAACAGCTTCTTCAGTAGTTGGGGGAGTAGGGACATGTTCTTCTTCTTGGGTGTCGTCGGCTGATGCAGCCGGAATGTCTTCAGCAGCTTTAGCCTCAGACTCGGAGACTTGAGACCTTGGTCCTTTGCGAAGCCTGCGTAACGCTGGCGACGCCTTTGGAGATGGAGTTGGCTGGGCCTCAAAGTCATCTTCTTCTTCTTGCCGGGGTGGTGTGACTTGTTGTTGTGGGTGATCAGCCCATGATGCATCCTGAGCAATTGGCGTCAGAGGACGACCAATGCTGATGAGTTCGCTGTGCGTAAGCACAGGCGATGATACCTGTTGGTGCTCGATCTGAGGAAGAACTACATCATCTTCAACATTGTCATGGTGACCAATGTCTTCAGCAGCGGTGGGATCAACTGCTGGAATGTCTTCAGCTGTATGAGCCTCTGTGGAAGAGGCTCATGGACAATCAGTTGGCGCTCTTGGTGTGTAGATGCAGGGCGAACCATTGAGATAGGTTCAACAACTAAGGGCTCTGTGGGAGCAGCCCGTTCCTTCTTGGTCTTCCGCTTCTTCTTGGAGGGAGCAGCATCAGAGGCTTCAGGATGTTTCCTCTTTCTGGCTTCAGCCTCAGCAGTCCTCGTCTTCTTCAGTTCTGAAGCGGTTGACCTGGCCTTTGGCTTCGAGCCAGTCATGCTGGCTGGGAAGACAATGGGATGTGCTTCCTGCCTTGGTGCGTCGGGTTCGGCCACAGGGCTTCTTCTTCTTCTTTGCAGCCATCCTGGGGTCGATGCCAGGACGACCAAGGGCCTTGCGCTTCTCAGCCTCATTGTAGGCTTGCACACACTTGTCAGCCAGGCTCTTCATGCGCTCACGAGAACCTTGAGCTTCTTCACGCTTCTTGAGAAAGGCTTCTTTGAGCTCGTGCAGCATGATCTTGAAGTTCTTGACCTCTTGCACGCTGAGCTTGGCCATATGCTTCTAAACTGAGCTTTCTCAAAGTCAATCTTTTGCTTCAGTTCAACGATGCGCTGGGCTATAGCTAGCTCTGAAGCAATGGCGCCATGGAAGGCGACACTGAGGCCAATGAAGTTGCAGATCTTCAAAGCTGAGGTTGGGCGTGTCAAACCACTCATCAATGAAGTTATGGATGATTGCCACGTCAAAGAGAGGCAAATCATTGAAGATTTCTGCTTCTTCTTTGCTCTTGATCAGTTGCTCAAGAGCGTCATCTGCAAGATCTTCATCTGACAGATCAAGTGTCGTTGCGCAGAATAGCAGCAGCAGTCAGTTCTTGGCTGGTGTGTTGCAAAGGCATCTTGACTTTCGAGGGCTTGGAGATGCGTGACAAATCTTCAGACTGCACACTGTCTTCAGGAGGTGCAGTAGCCAGTGGCTTCGCCCGTGAGATTTTTGGTGCTGAGGCAGGCTTTGAAGCTTTAGGCTGCTTCAGTTTCTTTGGCTTCGGCGATGCAGGCGCTTCATCAGATTCAGCGTCATCTGCAGGCTCATCCACGGCTGTCCCTTGAACCATGATATGAGTGATGAGACCTTCCAGGTTGTAGAAGGGCCCAACAAGATTGGGTTCAGCTTCGCGGGTGCCATCGGCACGGGGAGCAGAGGGACCAGGGTTGAAGTCTAGTCCCAATGACTTCTTGTTCTGCTTCGCCGAATTCTGGGCAAACTGGAAGTT